>NW_028259461.1:9616102-9679734 GCF_056163025.1 Triticum urartu | reverse complement strand
ATCGGAATTAGCAATTGATAAAAAAGAAAGGATATGGGCTCGCGTGAGTAGAAAACAAAAGATATCTATTCTAGTTCTATCATCAGCTATGGGTTCGAATCTAAGAGAAATTCTGGATAATGTTTCCTACCCTGAAATTTTCTTGTCTTTCCCGAATGCTAAAGAGAAGAAGAGGATTGAGTCAAAAGAAAAAGCTATTTTGGAGTTTTATCAACAATTTGCTTGTGTAGGTGGGGACCTGGTATTTTCGGAGTCCTTATGCGAGGAATTACAAAAGAAATTTTTTCAACAAAAATGTGAATTAGGAAGGATTGGTCGACGAAATATGAATCGGAGACTTAATCTTGATATTCCTCAGAACAATACATTCTTGTTACCACGAGATGTATTGGCCGCTACGGATCATTTGATTGGAATGAAATTTGGAACGGGTATACTTGACGATGACGATATGAATCACTTGAAAAATAAACGTATTCGTTCGGTTGCGGATCTGTTACAAGATCAATTCGGATTGGCTCTTGGTCGTTTACAACATGCAGTTCAAAAAACTATTCGTAGAGTATTCATACGTCAATCGAAACCGACTCCCCAAACTTTGGTAACTCCAACTTCAACTTCAATTTTATTAATAACTACTTATGAGACCTTTTTTGGCACATACCCGTTATCTCAAGTTTTTGATCAAACGAATCCATTGACACAAACTGTTCATGGGCGAAAAGTGAGTTGTTTAGGTCCTGGAGGGTTGACGGGGAGAACCGCAAGTTTTCGGAGCCGAGATATTCATCCGAGTCACTATGGGCGTATTTGTCCAATTGACACGTCTGAAGGAATCAATGTTGGACTTACTGGATCCTTAACAATTCATGCGAGAATTGATCACTTGTGGGGATCCATAGAGAGTCCGTTTTATGAAATATCTGCTGAGAAAGCAAAAGAAAAAAAAGAGAGACAGGTGGTTTATCTATCACCAAATAGAGATGAATATTATATGATAGCAGCAGGAAATTCTTTGTCCTTGAATCAAGGTATTCAGGAAGAACAGGTTGTTCCGGCTAGATACCGTCAAGAATTCTTGACTATTGCATGGGAACAGATTCATGTTAGAAGTATTTTTCCTTTCCAATATTTTTCTATTGGGGGTTCTCTCATTCCTTTTATTGAGCACAATGATGCGAATCGGGCTTTAATGAGTTCTAATATGCAGCGCCAAGCAGTTCCGCTTTCTCGGTCCGAGAAATGCATTGTTGGAACTGGATTGGAACGCCAAACAGCTCTAGATTCGAGGGTTTCCATTATAGCCGAACGCGAGGGAAAGATCATTTCTACTGATAGTCATAAGATACTTTTATCAAGTAGTGGGAAGACTATAAGTATTCCTTTAGTTAACCACCGTCGCTCTAACAAAAATACTTGTATGCACCAAAAACCCCGGGTTCCACGGGGTAAATCCATTAAAAAAGGACAAATTTTAGCAGAAGGAGCTGCTACAATTGGGGGCGAACTTGCTTTAGGAAAAAACGTATTAGTAGCTTATATGCCATGGGAAGGTTACAATTTTGAAGACGCAGTACTAATTAGCGAACGTTTGGTATATGAAGATATTTATACCTCTTTTCACATCCGGAAATATGAAATTCAGACGGATACGACAAGCCAGGGCTCCGCTGAAAAAATCACTAAAGAAATACCACATCTAGAAGAACATTTACTCCGCAATTTGGACAGAAATGGAGTTGTTAGGTTGGGATCCTGGGTAGAAACTGGTGATATTTTAGTAGGTAAATTAACGCCTCAGATAGCGAGCGAATCATCTTATATCGCGGAAGCTGGATTATTACGGGCCATATTTGGCCTTGAGGTTTCCACTTCAAAAGAAACTTCTCTGAAATTACCTATAGGTGGAAGAGGGCGCGTTATCGATGTGAAATGGATCCAAAGGGACCCGCTCGACATAATGGTTCGTGTATATATTTTACAGAAACGTGAAATCAAAGTTGGGGATAAAGTAGCCGGAAGACATGGGAATAAAGGGATCATTTCCAAAATTTTGCCTAGGCAAGATATGCCCTATTTGCAAGATGGAACACCCGTTGATATGGTCTTCAATCCCTTAGGAGTACCCTCCCGAATGAATGTGGGACAAATATTTGAAAGCTCGCTCGGATTAGCGGGGGATCTGCTAAAGAAACATTATAGAATAGCACCCTTTGATGAGAGATATGAGCAAGAGGCTTCAAGAAAACTTGTGTTTTCAGAATTATATGAAGCCAGTAAAGAAACAAAAAATCCATGGGTATTTGAACCCGAGTACCCGGGAAAAAGCAGAATATTTGATGGAAGAACAGGCGACCCCTTTGAGCAACCTGTTCTAATAGGGAAGTCCTATATCTTAAAATTAATTCATCAAGTTGATGAGAAAATTCATGGGCGTTCTACTGGGCCCTACTCACTTGTTACACAACAACCGGTTAGAGGAAGAGCCAAGCAAGGGGGACAACGAGTAGGAGAAATGGAAGTTTGGGCTTTAGAAGGATTTGGTGTTGCTCATATTTTACAAGAGATACTTACTTATAAATCTGACCATCTTATAGCTCGCCAAGAAATACTTAATGCTACGATCTGGGGAAAAAGAATACCTAATCATGAGGATCCTCCAGAATCTTTTCGAGTGCTCGTTCGAGAACTACGATCTTTGGCTCTAGAACTGAATCATTTCCTTGTATCTGAAAAGAACTTCCAGGTTAATAGGGAGGAAGTTTGATCGGAATAAATATAAATTCTTTTCTTATTTCTATTTTATGATTGACCAATATAAACATCAACAACTTCAAATTGGACTCGTTTCCCCTCAACAAATAAAGGCTTGGGCTAACAAAAACCTACCTAATGGAGAAGTCGTTGGCGAAGTCACAAGGCCCTCTACTTTTCATTATAAAACCGATAAACCAGAAAAAGATGGATTGTTTTGCGAAAGAATCTTTGGACCCATAAAAAGCGGGATTTGCGCTTGTGGCAATTCTCGAGCGAGCGGAGCTGAAAACGAAGACGAAAGATTTTGCCAAAAATGCGGGGTCGAATTTGTGGATTCTCGGATACGAAGATATCAAATGGGATACATCAAACTCGCATGTCCCGTGACTCATGTGTGGTATTTGAAAGGTCTTCCTAGTTATATCGCGAATCTTTTAGATAAACCTCTTAAGAAGTTGGAGGGCCTAGTATACGGCGATTTCTCTTTTGCTAGGCCCAGCACTAAAAAACCCACTTTTTTACGATTACGAGGTTTATTCGAAGAGGAAATTGCATCCTGTAACCACAGCATTTCTCCCTTTTTTTCTACCCCAGGCTTTGCAACATTTCGAAATCGGGAAATTGCGACAGGAGCAGGTGCTATTAGAGAACAATTAGCAGATTTGGATTTGCGAATTATTATAGAGAATTCTTTGGTCGAATGGAAGGAATTAGAAGACGAGGGGTATAGTGGAGATGAGTGGGAAGATAGAAAAAGACGAATAAGAAAAGTTTTTTTGATTAGACGCATGCAATTGGCGAAACATTTTATTCAAACAAATGTAGAACCAGAATGGATGGTTTTGTGCTTATTACCGGTTCTTCCTCCCGAATTGAGACCTATTGTTTATAGGTCTGGAGATAAAGTAGTGACTTCAGACATTAATGAACTTTATAAGAGAGTTATCCGTCGGAACAACAATCTTGCCTATCTATTAAAAAGAAGTGAATTAGCGCCAGCAGATTTAGTAATGTGCCAGGAAAAATTGGTACAAGAAGCCGTGGATACACTTCTTGATAGTGGGTCCCGCGGGCAACCGACGAGGGATGGTCACAATAAAGTATACAAATCACTTTCAGATGTAATTGAAGGTAAAGAGGGAAGGTTTCGCGAGACTCTGCTTGGGAAACGGGTCGATTACTCGGGGCGTTCTGTCATTGTTGTGGGTCCTTCGCTTTCATTACATCAATGTGGATTACCTCTAGAGATAGCAATAAAGCTTTTTCAGCTATTTGTAATTCGCGATTTAATCACGAAACGCGCCACTTCTAATGTAAGGATTGCTAAAAGGAAAATTTGGGAAAAAGAACCCATTGTATGGGAAATACTTCAAGAAGTTATGCGGGGACATCCTGTACTGTTAAATAGAGCACCTACCCTGCATAGATTAGGCATACAGGCCTTTCAACCCACTTTAGTAGAGGGGCGTACTATTTCTTTACACCCATTAGTGTGTAAGGGTTTCAATGCGGACTTTGATGGAGATCAAATGGCTGTTCATCTACCTTTATCCTTGGAAGCTCAGGCAGAAGCCCGTTTACTTATGTTTTCTCATATGAATCTCTTATCTCCCGCTATTGGGGATCCTATTTGCGTACCAACCCAAGACATGCTTATCGGGCTTTATGTATTAACGATTGGAAAGCGTCGAGGTATTTGTGCAAATAGATATAATAGTTGCAGAAACTACCCAAATCTAAAAGTAAATTACAATAATAATAATAATTTTAAATATAGGAAAGATAAAGAACCCCATTTTTCTAGTTCTTATGATGCACTGGGAGCTTATAGACAAAAACTAATCAGTTTAGATAGTCCCTTGTGGCTACGATGGAACCTGGATCAACGCGTCATTGGGTCAAGAGAAGTTCCGATTGAAGTTCAATATGAATCTTTGGGGACTTATCATGAGATTTATGCCCACTATCTAATAATGGGAAATAGAAAAAAAGAAATTCGTTCGATATACATTCGAACCACTCTTGGTCATATTTCTTTTTATAGAGAAATAGAGGAAGCCATACAAGGATTTAGTCAGGCCTATTCATACACTACCTAAACAAGAAAGTTAGATTCGGCGATGCCCCTCCCCTTTCGGGGGGCATTCCGATTTCCCTAGTATCATCATTATTTGCCACGCGAATCCAGATTGAGATTGAGGCAATTAAGTTAATTAAATTTTCGAATCACTGACTCAGGCCCATTGTCGAATCCTACTCAGCAATTGTCGAATCCTACTCAGCCGAAAAGGGGGTACTTATGTATGGCGGAACGGGCCAATCTGGTCTTTCATAATAAAGAGATAGACGGAACTGGTATGAAACGACTTATTAGCAGATTAATAGATCATTTTGGAATGGGATATACATCCCATATACTGGATCAACTAAAGACTCTGGGCTTCCATCAAGCCACTACTACATCGATTTCGTTAGGAATCGAGGATCTTTTAACAATACCCTCTAAGGGATGGTTAGTCCAAGACGCGGAACAACAGAGTTTTCTTTTGGAGAAACACTATTATTATGGGGCTGTACACGCGGTAGAAAAATTACGCCAATCTGTTGAGATATGGTATGCGACAAGTGAATATTTGAAACAAGAAATGAATTCAAATTTTCGGATAACGGATCCTTCTAATCCAGTCTATCTAATGTCTTTTTCAGGAGCCAGAGGAAATGCATCTCAAGTACACCAATTAGTAGGTATGAGAGGATTAATGTCGGACCCTCAAGGACAAATGATTGATTTACCTATTCAAAGCAATTTACGCGAGGGACTTTCTTTGACAGAATATATAATTTCCTGCTATGGAGCCCGCAAAGGGGTTGTAGATACTGCTGTGCGAACAGCAGATGCTGGATATCTTACACGTAGACTTGTTGAAGTAGTTCAACATATTATTGTGCGTAGAAGAGATTGTGGTACTATCCGAGGTATTTCTGTAAGTCCTCAAAATGGGATGACGGAAAAACTTTTTGTCCAAACACTAATTGGTCGTGTATTAGCAGACGATATATATATCGGTTCACGATGCATTGCCGCGCGAAATCAAGATATTGGAATTGGATTAGTCAATCGATTCATAACTGCCTTTCGAGCACAACCATTTCGAGCACAACCAATATATATTAGAACCCCCTTTACTTGCCGAAGCACTTCTTGGATCTGTCAATTATGCTATGGCCGGAGTCCTACTCATAGTGATCTGGTCGAATTGGGAGAAGCCGTAGGTATTATTGCAGGTCAATCAATTGGGGAGCCAGGGACTCAACTAACATTAAGAACTTTTCATACTGGCGGAGTATTCACAGGGGGTACTGCCGACCTTGTACGATCCCCTTCGAATGGAAAAATAAAATTCAATGAGAATTTGGTTCACCCCACACGTACCCGTCATGGGCAGCCTGCTTTTCTATGTTATATAGACTTGCATGTAACTATTCAGAGTCAAGATATTCTATATAGTGTGAATATTCCCTCAAAAAGCTTGATTCTAGTGCAAAATGATCAATATGTAAAATCCGAACAAGTAATTGCGGAGATTCGTGCCGGAACGTCCACTTTACATTTTAAAGAAAGGGTACAAAAGCATATTTATTCTGAATCAGACGGCGAAATGCACTGGAGTACTGATGTTTACCATGCGCCCGAATATCAATATGGTAATCTTCGCCGATTACCAAAAACAAGCCATTTATGGATATTGTCAGTAAGTATGTGCAGATCCAGTATAGCGTCTTTTTCACTCCACAAGGATCAAGATCAAATGAATACTTATGGTAAAAAAGATAGGGAAATTCTTGATTATTCAACGTCGGATCGAATCATGTCCAATGGCCATTGGAATTTTATCTATCCTTCTATTTTTCAAGATAATTCAGATTTGTTGGCGAAAAAGCGAAGAAATAGGTTCGTCATTCCATTACAATATCATCAAGAACAAGAGAAAGAACTAATATCCTGTTTTGGGATTTCGATTGAAATCCCCCTTATGGGTGTTTTACGTAGAAATACTATTTTTGCTTATTTTGACGATCCCCGATACAGAAAAGATAAAAAGGGTTCAGGAATTGTTAAATTTAGATATAGGACCCTAGAAGAAGAATATAGGACTCGAGCGGAAGACTCAGAAGAGGAATATGAGACCCTAGAAGACGAATACAGGACCCGAGAGGACGAATATGAATATGAAACCCTAGAAGAATCTAAATATGGAATCCTAGAAGACGAATACGAATATGAAACCCTAGAAGACGAATATGGGAGCCCAGAAAACGAATATGGGAACCCAGAGAACGAATATAGGACTTTAGAGAAAGACTCAGAAGAGGAATATGGGAGCCCAGAGAGCAAATATAGGACCCAAGAGGACGAATATGGAACTCTAGAGGAAGACTCAGAAGACGAATATGGCAGCCCCGGGGAAAGCGCAGAGGAAAAATATGGTACTTTAGAGGAAGACTCAGAAGAAGATTCAGAGGACGAATACGAGAGCCCAGAGGAAGATTCCATCTTAAAAAAAGAGGGTTTGATTGAGCATCGAGGAACAAAAGAATTTAGTCTAAAATACCAAAAAGAAGTAGATCGGTTTTTTTTCATTCTTCAAGAACTTCATATCTTGCCGAGATCTTCATCCCTAAAGATACTTGACAATAGTATTATTGGAGTGAATACACAACTCACAAAAAATACAAGAAGTCGACTAGGCGGACTGGTCCGAGTGAAGAGAAAAAAAAGCCATACGGAACTCAAAATATTTTCCGGAGATATTCATTTTCCTGAAGAGGCGGATAAGATATTAGGTGGCTGTTTGATACCGCCAGAAAGACAAAAAAAAGATTCTAAGGAATCAAAAAAAAGGAAAAATTGGGTCTATGTTCAACGGAAAAAAATTCTCAAGAGCAAGGAAAAGTATTTTGTTTCCGTTCGCCCTACAGTGGCATATGAAATGGACGAAGGAAGAAATTTAGCAACACTTTTCCCGCAGGATCTCTTGCAAGAAGAAAATAATCTCCAAATTCGACTTGTCAATTTTATTTCTCATGAAAATAGCAAGTTAACTCAAAGAATTTATCACACAAATAGTCAATTTGTTAGAACTTGCTTAGTAGTGAATTGGGAACAAGAAGAAAAAGAAAAGGCTGGTGCTTCCCTTGTTGAGGTAAGAGCAAATGATCTTATTCGCGATTTCCTAAGAATTGAGTTAGTCAAGTCCACTATTTCGTATACACGAAAAAGGTATGGTAGGACAAGTGCAGGACCGATTCCCCATAATAGGTTAGATCGCGCCAATATCAATTCTTTTTATTCCAAGGCGAAGATTGAATCACTTAGCCAACATCCAGAAGCTATTGGCACTTTGTTGAATCGAAATAAAGAATACCACTCTTTGATGATTTTGTCGGCATCCAACTGTTCTCGAATTGGTTTATTCAAGAATTCAAAACATCCCAATGCGATAAAAGAATGGAATCCTAGAATTCCTATTCGAGAAATTTTTGGGCCCTTAGGCGCTATTGTAGCTAGTATATCGCATTTTTCTTCATCTTACTATTTACTAACGCATAATAAAATCCTGTTAAAAAAATATTTGTTCGTTGACAATTTAAAACAAACCTTCCAAGTACTTCAAGAACTTAAATACTCTTTAATAGATGAAAATAAAAGGATTTCTAATTTCGATAGTAACATAATGTTGGATCCATTCCTTTTGAATTGTCACTTTGTCCATCATGATTCTTGGGAAGAGACATTGGCAATAATTCACCTTGGACAATTTATTTGTGAAAATGTATGTCTATTTAAATCGCACATAAAAAAATCCGGTCAAATTTTCATTGTAAATATGAATTCCTTTGTTATAAGAGCAGCTAAACCTTATTTGGCCACTACAGGAGCAACTGTTAATGGTCATTATGGAGAAATCCTTTACAAGGGAGATAGGTTAGTTACGTTTATATATGAAAAATCGAGATCTAGTGACATAACGCAAGGTCTTCCAAAAGTGGAACAAATCTTTGAAGCGCGTTCAATTGATTCATTATCCCCGAATCTCGAAAGGAGAATTGAGGATTGGAATGAGCGTATACCAAGAATTCTTGGGGTCCCTTGGGGATTCTTGATTGGAGCTGAGCTAACCATAGCCCAAAGTCGTATCTCTTTGGTTAATAAAATCCAAAAGGTTTATCGATCCCAAGGGGTACAGATCCATAATAGACATATAGAGATTATTATACGCCAAGTAACATCAAAAGTGCGGGTTTCCGAAGATGGAATGTCTAATGTTTTTTCGCCTGGGGAATTAATCGGACTATTGCGAGCGGAACGAGCAGGACGAGCTTTGGATGAATCGATCTATTATCGGGCAATCTTATTGGGAATAACAAGGGCTTCCCTGAATACCCAAAGTTTCATATCTGAAGCAAGTTTTCAAGAAACTGCTCGAGTTTTAGCAAAAGCTGCCCTACGAGGTCGCATTGATTGGTTGAAAGGCTTGAAAGAAAACGTAGTTCTGGGGGGGATTATACCTGTTGGTACCGGATTCCAAAAATTTGTGCATCGTTCCCCACAAGACAAGAACCTTTATTTCGAAATAAAAAAAAAAAATCTATTCGCGTCGGAAATGAGAGATTTTTTGTTTCTCCATACAGAATTAGTTTCTTCAGATTCTGACGTAACAAACAATTTTTATGAGACATAAGAACCCCCATAAAAATATTTTTTACTTTACTAGACTTTTGAACTTAGAACACTAACAGGTCAAATTTTAGATTTTTAAGATTTTTATTTTAATAAGTAAAACAAGTCAGTTAATTCATTAAGGTGGTTATGTTTATACCATGTATCAATGGCCAACTCTTATCTTAGTACAAGGTTCTCTCGGAACAATTATTATTTATTTCAAGCTATTTCGGATCTTTCTTAATCTTCAAAAAGAACTAAATTCCGTAATGGAATGGTAGGATTAAAAAAAAGGAAGTGTGGAAAAAATGACAAGAAGATATTGGAACATTAATTTGAAAGAGATGATAGAAGCAGGAGTTCATTTTGGTCATGGTATTAAGAAATGGAATCCTAAAATGGCCCCTTACATTTCGGCAAAGCGTAAAGGTACTCATATTATAAATCTCGCTAGAACGGCTCGTTTTTTATCAGAAGCTTGTGATTTAGTTTTTGATGCAGCAAGTCAGGGAAAAAGTTTCTTAATTGTTGGTACCAAAAAAAGAGCAACAGATTTAGTAGCATCAGCTGCAATAAGGGCTCGTTGTCATTATGTTAATAAAAAGTGGTTCAGTGGTATGTTAACGAATTGGTCGATTACGAAAACTAGACTTTCTCAATTTAGAGACTTAAGAGCAGAAGAAAAAATGGGAAAATTCCACCATCTCCCAAAAAGAGATGTGGCAATCTTGAAGAGAAAATTATCTACTTTGCAAAGGTATCTCGGCGGGATCAAATATATGACGAGATTGCCAGACATTGTGATCGTCCTTGATCAGCAAAAAGAGTATATAGCTCTTCGGGAATGTGCCATTTTGGGGATTCCTACTATTTCTTTAGTCGATACAAATTGTGACCCGGATCTCGCGAATATATCGATTCCAGCCAACGATGACACTATGACTTCAATTCGATTGATTCTTAACAAATTAGTATTTTCAATTTGTGAGGGCCGTTCTCTCTATATAAGAAATCGTTGATTAAGAATATATAGTGAATTCTTGGGCAACTGCGTAAATTTATGGAATCACTTACTTTACTATATCTTTTTTTTTGCATAGAATTTTTTTTGCATAGAAAAAAGAAGGGGAATATTGATATATATTAGAGGGTATTGATATATATTATGATCTGATGTGCTTTCTTGGTATCCTAAATATAAGATTAATACTTCAAGTTGCTGAGTTGAGAAAGAGATGGTTGAATCAAAAGAATTCCTTTTTTGAAGTTCAATTTTTATCAGAGGACAATATGAATATTATACCTTGTTCCATTAAAACACTCAAGGGGTTATACGATATATCGGGTGTAGAAGTAGGCCAACACTTCTATTGGCAAATAGGAGGTTTCCAAATTCATGCCCAAGTACTCATCACTTCTTGGGTCGTAATTACTATCTTGCTAGGTTCAGTTGTCATAGCTGTTCGGAATCCACAAACCATCCCGACCGACGGTCAGAATTTTTTTGAATATGTCCTTGAGTTTATTCGAGACTTGAGCAAAACTCAGATTGGAGAAGAATATGGTCCCTGGGTTCCCTTTATTGGAACTATGTTCCTTTTTATTTTTGTTTCGAATTGGTCGGGTGCTCTTTTACCTTGGAAAATTATAGAGTTACCCCATGGGGAATTAGCAGCGCCCACGAATGATATAAATACTACTGTTGCTTTAGCTTTACTCACGTCAGCGGCATATTTTTATGCTGGTCTTAGCAAAAAAGGATTGAGCTATTTCGAGAAATATATTAAACCAACTCCAATCCTTTTACCAATTAACATCCTAGAAGATTTCACAAAACCATTATCGCTTAGCTTTCGACTTTTCGGGAATATATTGGCGGATGAATTAGTCGTTGTTGTTCTTGTTTCTTTAGTCCCCTTAGTAATCCCTATACCGGTCATGTTTCTTGGATTATTTACAAGCGGTATTCAAGCTCTTATTTTTGCAACATTAGCCGCAGCCTATATAGGTGAATCCATGGAGGGTCATCATTGAATTGACTCTTTTTGGAAATAGTATTTTTTTTTTTTGCAGCTTAGCTCAATTCATGCATGGTTCCAGATAATCTGCTTGGTTGCAAAAAAATAGTTAGAAATGCGTATGAATATATAGCCTAGAGTTGTAGGAGAGAGAATAGAATAGACTATATTATGGAATTTTCAAAGTATATATGCATTAAGGAGGGTGGAGTCAGGCTAGATCTATACTATAATATCCTTAATGTCTATAAGTGGAGTCCTCTTTTATGCAGGTTTCCACTTTAAGCAATGATTTTAGAATCCGATTCAATAGAAAATGAGAAAATATGCAAACAAAATAGAAGAAACAAATGTATATATATAGGATATTATATTATATATTCCTAGGTTAGATTCATTATCTAATCCGATATATGGATATGGAATTCCCTTCTATGTAGTTCGGACAATTCACATTATCATTTCAATTTGATTTCAATTTGTACTTTTTAGTTACTTTACTTCTCCCCAATAGAGCTTAGAAGTAAGAATTTATTGGTTGATTGTATCCTTAACCATTTCTTTTTTTTGACACGAGGAACTACTCACCATGAATCCACTAATTGCTGCTGCTTCTGTTATTGCTGCTGGATTGGCCGTAGGGCTTGCTTCTATTGGACCTGGAGTTGGTCAAGGTACTGCTGCAGGACAAGCTGTAGAAGGTATTGCGAGACAGCCAGAAGCAGAAGGTAAAATACGAGGTACTTTATTGCTTAGTCTAGCTTTTATGGAAGCTTTAACAATTTATGGACTAGTTGTGGCACTAGCGCTTTTATTTGCGAACCCTTTTGTTTAATCTTAAAAAAAAAATTCTTTCGATTTCGATTAGATACTTTTTTCTTTTTTTAGTAAATTGGTATTTGCTTCCACAATTCCAATTATATCAATACTTTATTTAATTTACTCCTATTTATTACTCCTGGAATTATCTATTTATCGGGACAGATAATACCCCATTCTAGGAAGGGCTGAGTTGAGTATTATTAATTTAGAAGATATGCTCACCTTCTTATTTCCCGTCCTTAGTTTAGGAAAGTGGAAAGTTTTTTCCTTTTATTTTAGGAATTTTGGGAACAGAACATTTCAACAAAGGAAGTCTTTCACCGGTCAAACAAGACGTAAGACTTAATCTAAAAGAAATTACTAGATTGAATCTATTTGCATTAAAAAAACCGATCAAAAAAGGGCGAGCGAAGTAAGTGATCGAAAAACTTTGTTCTTTGTTCGTCCTATCTATAAGAGGAGAGCATATGAAAAATGTAACCCATTCTTTCGTTTTTTTAGCTCACTGGCCATCCGCTGGCAGTTTCGGGCTTAATACCGATATTTTAGCAACAAATCTAATAAATCTAACTGTAGTGGTTGGTGTTTTGATTTTTTTTGGAAAGGGAGTGTGTGCGAGTTGTCTATTTCAAGAATAGATTGGATCTATCCGGCTGCACTTTATAATATTTTTTAGTATTTTTCGGATAAATAAGAAAAGGGTGCACGATCTCGACGAATTACTTCTGAATAAATTCAGAAATCATATGGAAGAACCATAGCATTTCGCGACTCATTGGTAAATCAACTTTGATTCTCTATAAACCAAGAATGTGAGACCATTAACACGGTTAAAGCTAAACTGCTTGAAGTCCAGGCAAAAAGAGGTACTCTTTCTACAACTATATTAGTATTAGTACCAATTTAAACGGGAAATAGCTAATGTAAAATTTATCTGATATAGAACACTCATATCGATAAAATGGTTTGAACTATTTACTAGAAAAAAAAGGGGGCACCCTGCCCTTTTTTAACCAATGCCGAATCGACGACCTATGTATAAAAAAGAGAAATTTTTTGGATTTGAAGAAAAAAAAAATAAAAAAGAATTCTATTAATTTTCATTTTCCATTTATTTAGTTAGTTTTTCTTAATGAAATTGAAATTATTAACTAGAGGGCAAATAAAAATAAAGAAACAACTTTGCTGACCATGATATATTTTTATCTAGGCGGAAGAGTCCTCTTAATATTTATCTAGTCTTATATAGGTTTCGGTATATTGAAATATAAACATAAAAAAGAAGATAGAGGATAGGCTCATTACTTAAAAAAAAGATATGGAAATAGCTATAGAAAAAAAAAAAGGAGCGTGAGAGCCAAATGAATCGAAAGATTCATGTTTGGTTCGGGAAGAGATCATAAAAGTTGTAAACTTACAAAATAATCTACTTTCATTAAAAGATTTATTAGATAATCGAAAACAGAGGATCTTGAGTACTATTCGAAATTCAGAAGAATTGCGTAGAGGGACCATTGAGCAACTCGAAAAAGCTCGGATTCGATTACAGAAAGTCGAACTAGAAGCGGATGAGTATCGAATGAATGGATACTCTGAGATAGAACGAGAAAAAGCAAATTTGATTAATGCTACTTCTATTAGTTTGGAACAATTGGAAAAGTCTAAAAACGAAACCCTTTATTTTGAAAAACAAAGGGCAATGAATCAGGTCCGACAGCGGGTTTTCCAACAGGCCGTACAAGGAGCTCTAGGAACTCTGAATAGTTGTTTGAATACCGAGTTACATTTCCGTACGATTCGTGCTAATATTGGCATTCTCGGGTCCCTGGAATGGAAGAAATAATTAAATTAATTAGGCCTTGAACTTCTACTTTCGTTTAGAATTTAGGCATTATTTTTCCCCTTGCTTCCGAAAAAAGAGTCAAGAAACACTAATGGCAACCCTTCGAGTCGACGAAATTCATAAAATTCTCCGCGAACGTATTGAACAATATAATAGGAAAGTAGGGATTGAGAATATAGGTCGCGTAGTTCAAGTGGGGGATGGGATTGCTCGTATTATAGGTCTTGGTGAAATAATGTCAGGTGAATTAGTCGAATTTGCAGAAGGTACTAGGGGTATTGCTCTGAATTTGGAATCCAAAAATGTTGGGATTGTATTAATGGGCGATGGGTTGATGATACAAGAGGGAAGTTTTGTAAAAGCAACAGGAAGAATTGCTCAGATACCCGTGAGTGAGGCTTACTTGGGTCGTGTTGTAAATGCTCTGGCTAAACCTATTGATGGGAAAGGCGAAATTATAGCTTCCGAATCTCGCTTAATTGAATCTCCTGCTCCAAGTATAATTTCCAGGCGTTCCGTATACGAACCTCTTCAAACAGGGCTTATTGCTATCGATTCGATGATCCCTATAGGGCGCGGTCAGCGAGAGTTAATTATTGGGGACAGACAGACTGGCAAAACAGCAGTAGCCACAGATACAATTCTCAATCAAAAAGGGCAAGGTGTAATATGTGTTTATGTAGCTATCGGTCAAAGAGCATCCTCCGTAGCTCAAGTAGTAACTACTTTCCATGAGGAGGGGGCCATGGAATACACTATTGTAGTAGCTGAAATGGCGGATTCACCTGCTACATTACAATACCTCGCTCCTTATACGGGAGCAGCCCTGGCTGAGTATTTTATGTACCGCGAACGGCATACTTTAATAATTTATGATGATCTCTCCAAACAGGCACAAGCTTATCGCCAAATGTCCCTTCTATTAAGAAGACCTCCCGGACGTGAGGCTTATCCAGGGGATGTTTTTTATTTGCATTCACGCCTTTTAGAAAGAGCCGCTAAATTAAATTCTCTTTTAGGCGAAGGAAGTATGACCGCTTTACCAATAGTTGAGACTCAATCTGGAGACGTTTCCGCCTATATTCCTACTAATGTAATCTCCATTACAGATGGACAAATATTCTTATCTGCGGATCTATTCAATGCCGGAATTCGACCCGCTATTAATGTGGGTATTTCTGTTTCCAGAGTAGGATCCGCGGCTCAAATTAAAGCCATGAAACAAGTAGCTGGCAAATCAAAATTGGAACTAGCGCAATTCGCAGAGTTACAAGCCTTTGCACAATTCGCCTCTGCTCTCGATAAAACAAGTCAGAATCAATTGGCAAGGGGTCGACGATTAAGGGAATTGCTTAAACAATCCCAGGCAAATCCTCTCCCAGTGGAAGAGCAGATAGCTACTATTTATACCGGAACAAGAGGATATCTTGATTCGTTAGAAATTGAACAGGTAAATAAATTTCTGGATGAGTTACGTAAACATCTAAAAGATACTAAACCTCAATTCCAAGAAATTATATCTTCTAGCAAGACATTCACCGAGCAAGCGGAAATCCTTTTGAAGGAAGCTATTCAGGAACAGCTGGAACGGTTTTCTCTTCAGTAACAAATAAATTTTGCATGTCTACTCTTGTTAGTAGAATAGGAATCGTTGAGAAAGCTTTTTCATTTGAATCATGCAAAAAAGTTTTCTTTGTTTTTAGTTTAGTATAGTTATTTAAAGAATAGATAGAAATAAGATTGCGTCCAATAGGATTTGAACCTATACCAAAGGTTTAGAAGACCTCTGTCCTATCCATTAGACAATGGACGCTTTTCTTTCATATTTTATTCTTTCTTTTATTTTTTTGCTTCTTCCGAGAAAAAACTGTTAGACCAAAACTCTTTTAGGAAATCAAAAAATCCAGATACAAATGCATGATGTATATATTATATCATGCATATATCATAAAGAAGGAGTATGGAGGCGGTAGTGGGAATCGAACCCGCAACCCCAAGGTTATGAGCCTTATGAGCTACCAAACTGCTCTATACTCTTAAACTAAAGAGGGGTAACTAGTGGATAAAAGAGGGTTGGATACGCCCCTCTACCAATATCTATACAAATAGAATAGTCCATTTATACAGAATGGTAAAGAGGGCTCCTCTATGATTATCAATTCCAGAAATCCATACAAATACGAAAGGGTATTTTATCCTTACCAACTGGATCTTGTTGCACCCGGTAACAAACATTCATAAACCATTTCTCGAAGTACGTGTCCGGATAGCCCAAAATGTCGATAGTTAGCTCTAGGTCTTCCGGTCAAAAAACAACGTCGATGAAGGCGTGTAGGTGCACTATTACGCGGTAGGGATTGCAATTTTTCTCGCATTTTCGTTTTTTCACTCAAACTCAAGGGAGAAACTTTGCTTCTTATCTTTTTTTTTAAAGATTGACGAATCAAATGATATTTCTGTTCTAATTTCTGCCGCTTCTTCTCCCTCTGAATCAAACTTTTTTTTGCCATAATGTGTCGTTGCTATTATTACCAAGTATACGGTTCTAATCCTAGATGGAAAAATAAATAGAAAAAGAAATCTAAAAAGGCAGATCCTCCCTCTCTATCAAGAGTAATGAACTAGGTGCTGATACAGTACAAAAAAACAAACTAAATTAACCAAACTTGCCTGATGTTGAGGCAATCAAGAAAGCTGCATAAGTGAATATATAACCCACGGAAAAGTGAGCTAATCCAACCAATCTTGCTTGCACAATGGAAAGAGCCACGGGCTTATCTCTCCAGCGAATTAAATTAGCTAAAGGTGTGCGTTCATGAGCCCATGCTAAAGTCTCAATTAATTCCTGCCAATACCCCCGCCAGGAAATTAAGAACATAAATCCAGTAGCCCAAACAAGATGTCCAAATAAGAACATCCACGCCCATACCGATAAACTATTCATCCCAAAAGGATTATATCCATTGATAAGTTGTGAAGAGTTTAACCATAGGTAATCTCTTAACCATCCCATCAAATAAGTGGAGGATTCATTAAATTGTGAAACGTTGCCCTGCCATAATGTGATATGTTTCCAATGCCAATAAAAAGTAACCCACCCAATGGTATTTAACATCCAGAAAACTGCCAAATAAAATGCGTCCCAAGCAGAAATATCACAAGTACCGCCGCGCCCTGGGCCGTCACAAGGAAAACTATATCCAAAATCCTTTTTATCTGGCATTAATTTGGAACCGCGTGCATCTAAAGCGCCCTTTACTAAAATCAATGTAGTTGTATGCAAACCTAGAGCAATAGCATGATGAACCAAGAAATCCCCAGGTCCTATTGTTAAGAAAAGCGAATTACTATTCTCATTAACAGCATTCAACCATCCGGGCAACCATAGGCTTCGACCCGCATTGAAAGCGGGGCCATTCGTTGAAGATAAGAGTATATCGAACCCATATGTCGTCTTGCCATGAGCAGATTGTATCCATTGGGCAAATATAGGTTCGATCAAGATTTGCTTTTCTGGAGTACCAAAAGCAAGCATGACGTCGTTATGAACATAAAGGCCCAAGGTATGGAATCCTAGAAAGAGGCTAGCCCAACTTAAATGAGATATGATAGCTTCTTTATGGTCTAACATTCTTGCCAATACATTATCCTCATTCTGTTCCGGATTGTAATCCCTAATGAAAAAAATAGCTCCATGAGCAAAAGCCCCTGTCATGATGAACCCTGCAATATATTGGTGATGAGTATATAAAGCAGCTTGAGTAGTAAAGTCTTGTGCTATGAATGCATAAGGAGGTAAAGAGTACATATGTTGAGCTACTAAGGAAGTAATAACCCCTAAAGAAGCTAGAGCAAGACCTAACTGAAAATGAATCGAATTGTTGATTGTGTCATAAAGGCCCTTATGCCCACGCCCTAATCGACCCCCCGGAGGAGTATGCGCTTCTAAAAGATCTTTAATACTGTGCCCAATTCCGAAGTTAGTTCGATACATGTGACCGGCAATGAGAAAAATAAATGCAATAGCTAAATGATGGTGAGCCATATCGGTCAGCCACAAACTTTGTGTTTGTGGATGGAATCCCCCAAGAAGAGTTAGAATGGCAGTTCCCGCTCCTTGAGCGGTACCAAATAAATGATTACTCGAATCAGGGTTTTGGGCATAAAGATTCCATTGACCCGTCAAAAGGGGTCCCAACCCCTGGGGATAGGGTAATACATCTAAGAAATTATTCCATCGAACGTACTCCCCCCTGGATGCGGGAATAGCAACATGAACTAAATGTCCTGTCCAAGCCAAAGAACTTACCCCGAAAAGTCCTGACAAATGATGATTGAGACGAGATTCCGCGTTTTTGAACCACGAAAGGCTTGGTTTCCATTTGGGTTGTAGATGTAACCAACCCGCTATTAAGGACAGCGTAGAGAAGAAATAATAGAAAAAGAGCTCCAGTATAAAGATCCTCATTGGTGCGTAATCCTATTGTATACCACCACTGATAAACTCCAGAATAAGCAATATTCACTGGACCAGCAGCACCTCCTCGAGTAAAGGCTTCCACAGCGGGTTGACCAAAATGAGGATCCCAAATCGCATGAGCAATAGGTCTTACGTGTAAAGGATCCTGTATCCATGATTCAAAATTTCCTTGCCAAGCTACATGAAACAGATTTCCGGACGTCCATAGAAAGATTATTGCTAATTGCCCAAAGTGAGAAGCAAAAATGTTCTGATAAAGACGTTCTTCAGTAATATCATCATGACTTTCGAAATCATGTGCGGTAGCAATACCAAACCAAATACGACGAGTAGTGGGGTCCTGAGCTAAGCCTTGGCTAAACCTGGGAAATCTTAATTCCATAATGCCTTTCAAATCCTCCTAGCCACTATCCTACTGCAATAATTCTCGCTAAGAAGAATGCCCATGTCGTGGCAATTCCACCCAGAAGGTAATGGGTTACTCCTACAGCGCGTCCTTGTATAATGCTCAAGGCTCTAGGCTGAGTAGCAGGAGCAACTTTTAATTTGTTATGAGCCCAAACGATAGATTCAATGAGTTCTTGCCAATAACCACGGCCGCTGAATAAAAACATTAAACTGAAGGCCCAGACAAAATGAGCACCTAAGAAAAAAAGACCATATGCAGATAATGAAGAACCATAAGACTGAATGACTTGCGATGCCTGTGCCCACAAGAAATCTCGAAGCCACCCATTAATCGTAATGGAACTCTGTGCAAAGTTTCCCCCTGTAATATGAGTTACCACCCCTTGATCACTTATAGTACCCCAAACATCCGACTGCATTTTCCAACTGAAATGGAAAATGACTACCGAAATTGCATTGTACATCCAGAATAAACCTAAGAAAACATGATCCCAGGCGGATACTTGACATGTTCCCCCTCGGCCAGGCCCATCGCAAGGAAAGCGAAAACCTAGATTTGCTTTATCGGGTATCAAACGGGAACTCCGAGCAAATAAAACACCTTTCAAAAGTATTAATACAGTCACATGTATGGTAAATGCATGAATGTGATGGACTAAAAAATCTGCGGTTCCTAATGGAATAGGTAACAAAGCCACTTTGCCACCTACTGCTACTAACTCGCCGCCTCCCCACGTTAAGCTAGTACTTGTTGTTGCACCAGGAGCTGTTACGCCAGGCGCAGTAGCATGGATATTTTGTACCCATTGAGCAAAGATAGGTTGTAATTGTATGGCAGTATCCGAAAACATATCTTGTGGACGGCCTAAAGCACTCATGGTATCATTATGAATGTACAAGCCAAAACTGTGAAAACCTAGAAATATACATACCCAGTTAAGGTGGGATATGATTGCATCGCGGTGTCTAAGGACGCGATCTAATAGATCGTTGTATCGAGTAGTTGGATCATAGTCTCTTACCATAAAAATTGCTGCATGTGCAGCAGCACCGACTATTAGAAATCCGCCAATCCACATGTGGTGTGTGAACAAGGAAAGTTGTGTACCATAGTCAGTAGCTAGGTATGGATAGGGAGGCATAGAATACATATGATGAGCTACAACAATGGTTGTAGAGCCTAGCATAGCTAGGTTAAGAGATAATTGAGCATGCCATGACGTTGTTAAGATTTCATAAAGACCCTTATGGCCTTGTCCTGTAAATGGGCCCTTGTGAGCCTCCAAAATATCTTTAAGTCCATGGCCAATACCCCAATTGGTCCTATACATATGACCTGCGATTAGGAAAAGAATAGCAATAGCTAAATGATGGTGCGCAATATCGGTCAGCCAGAGACCACCGGTTACTGGATCTAGTCCTCCGCGAAAAGTCAGAAATTCTGCGTATTTGGACCAATTTAAAGTGAAAAAAGGGGTTGCTCCTTCGGCAAAACTAGGATAAAGTTGAGCCAAAAGGTCCCGATTCAAGATAAATTCATGAGGAAGTGGTATCTCTTTAGGATCCACCCCAGCGTCAAGAAATTGGTTAATTGGTAAAGATACATGAATTTGGTGCCCCGCCCAAGAAAGAGACCCAAGTCCTAATAATCCCGCTAAGTGGTGATTCAACATGGATTCTACATCTTGGAACCAGGCCAATTTGGGAGCGGCTTTGTGATAATGGAACCAACCAGCAAAAAGCATTAACGCTGCAAAAATCAATGCACCAATTGCAGTACAATAGAGTTGTAATTCACTAGTTATTCCAGATGCTCGCCAAAGCTGAAAAAAACCAGAGGTTATTTGGATTCCTCGGAAACCCCCGCCTACATCACCATTCAATATTTCTTGCCCTACTATAGGCCAAACTACCTGAGCACTGGGTCCAATGTGAGTAGGATCACTTAGCCATGCTTCATAATTGGAAAAACGGGCGCCATGAAAGTACATGCCACTCAACCAAAGAAAGATAATGGAAAGTTGCCCGAAATGAGCACTAAAGACTTTTCGAGAAATCTCCTCCAAATCACCAGTATGACTATCGAAATCGTGAGCATCAGCATGTAGGTTCCAGATCCAAGTGGTAGTATCAGGGCCCTTAGCTAGTGTTCTTGAGAAATGGCCGGGTCTGGCCCATTCCTCAAAAGATGTTTTTACAGGATCCCTATCCACAACAATTTTTACTTCTGGTTCCGGCGAACGAATAATCATTAAGTCCTCCTCTTTCCGGACAAGACATACAAAGAGACCCGCCAACTGTCTTTTTAGTGAATCTTTGAAAGATATATATTTTGAAAGATAGATTTTGAAAGATAGATTTTGAAAGATAGATATTGTGATTAGTTCTTTTCTTTACTATCTACCATCCTTCTATTTTTTTTTTAGTTATTCACTGGAGCAATTATATATTGAAGTCAATCCGAGGCAAGTGTTCGGGTCTATTATGACATAAAGATTAGGTGCCTAACGGACATTGTTTATCTTGAAAAACAAATATTTCTCGACGTAAGAAAAAAATCTTTTTTATTTTTAATTTAAGAAACTAGTGTATTTTTTTTGAGGGCATAAGCTCCTATCTATATCTACTTTCCTTGAGCATAATATAGGGTTTTTTATTTGATTCTAAATTCCAAGATAACTCATTAGAATTATTAATAAGATGGTCCTAATATATTAGCAATATTTAGATTGCCCCCTCTTTTTATTCACTTTATTACTTCTATTCTAGACCCTATCCCTATGGTTTATTCTTATGAAATATCATATAAAATAGAAGGTATAAGAAATGGATATAATGAAATTCTTGATTCGATCTTACGACCTAATTTATTTGATTAATGGATCAACAACCAAACCACCCATTTTATGAAAAAGAAGGAGCATGGTCTTATTCAAATTCAAAGCGCTTCGTAATCTTCAACCAGTTCTGTGCTTCAATATAATTTCCCGGAGTAAGCGCTATAGCTTGTTTCCAATATTCAGCAGCTTGATCAAACCAAGCTTCCGCAATTTCCGAATCACCCTGTAGAATGGCCTGTTCTCCTCGGTCGGAATAGGAAGTTCCTTCCCTTAGAACCGTACTTGAGAGTTTCCTACCTCATACGGCTCAGAAATTGCTATCTGAATTTCCCCTATCTTAACTGAATTCGATTTATCAAAAATCGATCCAATTTGTTCTTGGGTTAAGCAGAAGAAATTAATTACCTAAGTTTCAAACCCTAATTTTTATCAATAATCAGTTTGATCTTTTTTCCCACCTTCAGAAGAATGAAGCATAGATAGATATAGAGCCTTCGTTCAAATTTTCTGAGAGGTAACTATCCCGGTTTCATATATGAAATCTCTATAGAATCCTTGAAAAAGACTTTTTTCCATAAGAAAGAAAAAAGAACTTACTATCTTTGGGATCTGATACTACACCGCTGCTTAATCCCTTAGTGGATCGGCTCTATTACATAAGCGGATTCCTAAATTTTGCCCCATATCATGGGATAAGTAAGCAGTTTTTTTTAGTTGTATCGACCCAGTCGCTCACTAATTGATCTTTACGGTGCTTTCTCTATCAATTTGAGAAACTTTATCCATAGAGTAGTAGTATAGGCCATACTTTCTTCGTTTTTTGATTCTCGTGAAGTGTCCTTCCTTCCTACAGCTGATAGGGAAAAATCGTTGTTTTTACGATCCCTATGTAGAAAGCCCTTTTTTTCTAGTATTTACTAGAAAATTTGATCCTCTCTTTTTTTTTTTTCTTTCTATAGTGGAGATAGTCGCACGTAATGACAGATCACGGCCATATTATTAAAAGCTTGCGGTAAGAAGGGGTTTCGTTCTAGTGCCCGGAAATAATATTCCAAAGCCTTTGT
Organism: Triticum urartu; assembly: GCF_056163025.1. Classification (NCBI taxonomy): domain Eukaryota; kingdom Viridiplantae; phylum Streptophyta; class Magnoliopsida; order Poales; family Poaceae; genus Triticum; species Triticum urartu. Next base: position 9,656,778 of record NW_028259461.1, on the reverse strand, counting down.
ATGCTCTCCATTGCTTGTGTGTATAAGGCCTATGTTATAGAGTATATAACTTCGATCATAGGGATCGATTTCTAGTCGCGTAGCTTCATAATAATTTTGCAAAGCTTCCGCATAATTTCCTTCGGATTGAGCCAACATCCGTTACGGTCGTTCATTCTATTCAAAAAATCTCCGTTCCAAAACCGTACATGAGGTTTTCATCTCATACGGCTCCTCCCTTCTGTACATAATAGTACTAAGCGAAATAATCTATAGAATCAAAATAGAATTAGTCCCGTCTCATTATGAACCGAAAGGGGCTGGTATTTTTCCAAGAAATCTCTAGCCAACCTTCCCACAAGAGGTTTTTCTTAACACCAATGAATTCTATTAATGCTAGAGGAAAACGATAGCTCCAATAATTTCTTTGTTCTCAACGCCTCCTATTTAGAGGAATTAGCTACTTCAACGATCTTTGATGGTTATAGGGGTATCCAAAGTACAAACCTGATGGTTGTTTGTTATCCCAACCATTCTTCCCAGCCCTGATACCGATCAGGAAAGGGGTAATTTCTAACAAAGTTTTTCTCTTGTTGATTCCTATTTCTAGGTGTAGTGCTTTTCTCCCCTATGCTGCCTACGGATACTAATAGAGTAGGATTGGCCTGTAATCCATACCATACCATATCCTGTAGGTGTAACCTTTCGCTCAATACTCAAATCTACAATTGAAGTATCTGAAGCCGCATCAATCGAGGATACACGACGGAAGGAATTGTTAGTTCGCCTCACCTTCCCGAAGCGTGGGTTTGTTTGCTTTACAAATTTGGTTCTCTCTATGCCAACCCCCCTCTCTTTTTCGTAAGACTGAGGTATAGGTAGGGCTAAAAAAAAGCAAAAAAAAGAGTCAAATCGCACCATCTCTATAATAAGTAAATGCCTTTTTTTCTCCTGAGGTTGTCGGAATTATTCGCAATAAAATATTGGCTACAATTGAGGAGGTCTTATCAATGAAATTTCCATTTCCACGGGATCTAGGCATAATTCCCAACCCATTCTATATAGAATTGTTTTCATTCCTTCACAAAATAACATAAAAACAAACACATTCGATTCTTATAATTATAAATAGATTGATCCATATGCTCTACTCTAAATCCATATGCTTTAAATGGATAAGAGAGATATGGATTTTCCGCTCAGCTCAAATTGTATCCTTTTCCTTCTGCTTGGACACGAAGAGATATGAAATATTTGACTAAGACTGGATTTCATTCCACTTTCCTATTTCTGAACAACAACTTATGTTATCAACTATTTCGTGTTTTCAAAGTTATTAATTGTCTCATACCCTATTTTTGATTTCGATAGTATGGTGTAGCGTATCTTATGCAAACGGAATTCTAAGGTTTCTTTATTTTATTATGCAATAAGAAGAATTCTTCCATTTTCTTTTTCTTTAGTTGCGGGAAAACCCAAATTAAAACTTTTATTTTATAGCGAGCGCAATTTCTAGTAAAAAATCCTGTATCCTTCCACTTAGATCAAAAGGAATTTTTCCAATAGAACTATGGAACCCCCGAGTGGTTGCGGTTGTACCTGTACTGCAGGAATAAGAAAACTCGCTATTCACTCAGTTTATTTTCCATAATAAGTTATGTAGGAGAGATGGCCGAGCGGTTCAAGGCGTAGCATTGGAACTGCTATGTAGACTTTTGTTTACCGAGGGTTCGAATCCCTCTCTTTCCGTTTTTCTTAATTCATCAACGTTAAGGATCACAATGTATCAAATCAAATAACAATTTTTTCCAGCAATAATATAATATCTTATATTATCTTATTTTGATTTAATAGAAATTAGAAATTCTCTATAGCAAATTACTGTGGTATGTAAAATACACATAGAGGAAAAAAGAAAAAAGGATCCTAATCCTAGGGTTAATCAATTTTAGCTAGTTGATGGGAAAATACAAATTAATGGTAATGGTCTTAGGGCGATTTAGTTCGGGGAAAGGGGAAGGGGAAGAAAATTCTATGAACCTTTCCTTTTTTCGTTAAGTTCAAGTCTGACGAGAGTAATATTCTACAACTAACAACTCATTTATTTTGAGACCGACCCACTTCCTATCTAGGATTTTATTTACTAGTCCTTTATATTCCAACGTGTCAATCGCCAAATGCTTTGGCAATTTCCCCGGGTCCGATGAAGCAATATAATTTTGAACCAGACCTTTTGATCTTTGGTTATCTTTCGTAGTAATAATATCTCGGGGTTTGCAACGAAAACTTGGTATATTGACTATACGACCATTAACTAAAATATGTCTATGGTTGACTAATTGGCGGGCCCCAGGAATGGTTGAAGCCATACCCAATCGAAAAAGGATATTATCCAAACGCATTTCAAGTAATTGTAGTAAAACCTGGCCTGTTGACCTTTTTGCTTTTCCAGCGATATGTACATATCTAAGTAATTGTCGTTCTGTCAGACCATAATGAAAACGCAATTTCTGTTTTTCTTGAAGACGAATACGATATTGCTCCTTTTTCCCAGAATTGAATTTTTTTTTAAGATTACTTCCGGATTTAGGTGTTTTTCTAGTGAGTCCTGGTAAAGCTCCCAGACGGCGTATTTTTTTTAAACGAGGTCCTCGATAACGGGACATGAAGACTCCTTTTTTTATTTTATTGAAATTTCATTTTACACAATTAATTTCATTGTATTTACATTACAGAATACATCGAAATTAAAACTGAATTAAACTACAGGATAAACAGAGTAAAATCAACTAAAGTACCCCAAAAAATGGAATTTCATCAAAATCTTTTTTTTTTGTATATATATTATTTATTTTATTGTTTTGTATCTAGCAAAATTGTAAGGTAAAAAACATAAAAGATCCTGGATTCTCCATTTAATTCGGAAAAAAAGAGATTCTTGTTCGTAGAACATCGATAGAGAAAAAAAAGCCGACTATCGGATTTGAACCGATGACCCTCGCATTACAAATGCGATGCTCTAACCTCTGAGCTAAGTGGGCTTACATAACGGAAATAGTGTAACAAATAGAAATAGGTATAGTATAGGAAATCCGTAAAATCTCAGATATTAGTTATTAATCTTAGCTATTAACTAGTTCTAAATTTGAAGTTATACTTATAAAAATAAAAAAATACTAAAACTTCTTAAAGATAAAGTTAGCTTGATATGCTTAACTATAGGATATTAAAAAATAAAATTATAGAATTTATTGGTATTTTCATTCGATCATTATAGACTTTATTATTTGTTAATAATTTGAGGATTAATATTTCACTAAGGGGAACATAGAGTCAGAGTAAATAAAATTGCTAATTCTGATTAGAAAAAAAGAATAAATATCAAGCGTTATAGTATAATTTTGAATACTATAAAAAAGTAAGACGGGAGGTGGGGGAGATAAAAACTTTTGGATATATTGATTCGGATTGAATTGCAAATACATCAAGGATAGAATCAATTCAATTCTGAATTGCAATAAGCAAGCGAGGTCTCTCAAATAGAGTCGAACTGAACTGCTAGACTACGTTGAGTGATGAACTCAATGATTCAAAAAAAAAACTAAGAGATGGATGAAATTACACAAGGAATCCTGGTCTCAAAGAAGAGGGAAATGGGGATATGGCGAAATCGGTAGACGCTACGGACTTGATTGTATTGAGCCTTGGTATGGAAACCTGCTAAGTGGTAACTTCCAAATTCAGAGAAACCCTGGAATTAAAAAAGGGCAATCCTGAGCCAAATCCGTGTTTTGAGAAAACAAGGGGTTCTCGAACTAGAATACAAAGGAAAAGGATAGGTGCAGAGACTCAATGGAAGCTGTTCTAACGAATCGAGTTAATTACGTTGTGTTGTTAGTGGAATTCCTTCTAGTTCTAAATTAGAGAAAGAGGGGTTTTATACCTTATACATTTAATAAACACGTATAGATACTGACATAGCAAACGATTAATCACAGAACTCATATTATATTCTAATTATAATATAGGTTCTTTATCTTTTTTAAAAATGAAATTAGAAATGATAATGATTATGAAATAAAAAACTCATATCATAATTTTTTTTTTTCATTATTGTGAATCCACTCCAATCGAATATTGAATAATCAAATTCTTCAATTAAAATTCAAAGTTTTCGAGATCTTTAAAAAAGTGGATTAATCGGACGAGGACAAAGAGAGAGTCCCATTCTACATGTCAATACTGACAACAATGAAATTTCTAGTAAAAGGAAAATCCGTCGACTTTATAAGTTGTGAGGGTTCAAGTCCCTCTATCCCCAAATCCTCTTTTATTCCCTAACTATACTATATTATTATTATTTATCCTCTTTTTTTTTTTCTTTTTATCAATGCACTTTTTTTTCTTTTTATCAATGCAATGGGTTTAAGATTCATTAGCTTTCTCATTCTACTCTTTCACAAAGGAATGCGAAGAGAACTCAATGGATCTTATCCTATTCATTGAATAGATTTCTTTTTTATTAGAGTATCGGCAAGAAATCTTGGTTATTCACTCTATTTTTAAGTTTTATTTAAGTAAACCATGCACAATGCATAGGACTACCCCCCCCATTTTCAAATTTAAAATTTGAAATACTTTAATTAATTTTTAGTCCTTTTAATTGACATAGATACAAATACTCTACTAGGATGATGCACAAGAAAAGGTCAGGATAGCTCAGTTGGTAGAGCAGAGGACTGAAAATCCTCGTGTCACCAGTTCAAATCTGGTTCCTGGCAGAGAAAAAAAAAAAAAAGATCCACCGAATAGGTATTGATCCAAATACCTCGAGATGGATTGTGATACATATTCATTAATAATATTTATTCATCTAAGTGGATAAATCTATAATATAAATATAGAGGCACTTCTTTTTCTTTTTAAAGAAGTTTTAAAATATATCTTTTCTTTATGATAAAGAAGGGGGTGAGATTCCCCTTTATTTTTTTGCGTTTCTTAATTTTGTATTCCGCTATTCCGACGAATATTTTTTTAGTCTTGCTTATCTTTATCTTATCTTATTTTCCTAGTTGTGCTAAGTAATGTGCGCGGTACAAAGTTCCTGGTAGAGAACTTCTTTGAGTCATCCTATTTTTCTGTTCATATGAAGGAAATTAATATGCGATTTTCAAAATAGGGGAATCCAAATGAAACCCTTTTTTTGCTCAGTCTATCTGGAATGCTTTTGTATAATTAGGAATTAATTATAAATAGGTATTCCGTTTCATCTAGGAAAAGAACCTAAAAATATTCCTTGACTTGAATAAAATCTGGAGTTGTGTTGTATAAGTGAGCATGAATTTCTTATCATTCAATGAGCATCTTGTATTTCATAAAAATTGGGGGTTATATAATCCTTACGTAAGGGCCAGCCTATCCAACTTTCAGGCATTAGGATACGTTTAAGGCGCGGATGATTATCATAAGAGATTCCCACCATATCATAAGATTCGCGTTCTTGAAAATCGGCACTTCTCCAAATCCAGAAGACAGACGGAATTCTAGGATTATCCTTTTGGGCAAAGACTTTTATGCAGACTTCTTCTGGATTATCTATACCATATTGTATTCTCGTAAGATGATACACGCTAGCTAAAGATCCACCGGGTGCTACATCATAAGCACATTGGGAGCGTAAATAATTGTAACCATATACATATAAAATGACAGCAATGGAATCCCAATCCCCTGCTTTTATTTGTAAAGTCTCTATTCCTCGGTGATCAAAGCCCAAAGATCTATGAACCACCTCATGTTTGACTAGCCAATTAGATAACCAACCCTGCTGCATTGTCTTCATCTCTCCCTCTTTGTATAAATATTTCACATTTCGGATGCAAGTTTGAAAGATTGCCCTGCTTTTTATTTTTCTACACAAAAGAGCCCCTCTCCTAATTCACTAATTTGTAGGAAGGTACTGAACTTTTGGATTTGAAAAAAGTTTCAGAAGATATATCTAATGTAGATGGTGATTGATAGAGCAATTCTTGCTCATAAGTTCCTGTATGAGTACTGCGCCTAACATAAAGCTTGTGACTGGTAGTAAAACATCTATTTTTATTTTGAGATAGAGTTTGATCCTCAACTATTTCTCGCGATATCTTCTTACGAAGTTTTGTTAGGGCATCTATAACTGCCTCCGGTTTAGGTGGGCAGCCCGGCAAGTAGACATCCACAGGAATTAACTTATCAACTCCCCGAACAGTACTATAGGAATCCGTACTGAACATTCCCCCTGTAATAGTACAGGCTCCCATAGCAATGACGTATTTTGGTTCAGGCATTTGCTCGTATAATCTCACTAAAGAGGGAGCCATTTTCATTGTTACCGTACCGGCTGTTAAAATTAGGTCTGCTTGCCTAGGACTTGATCTTGGTACCAATCCATAACGATCAAAGTCGAATCGTGAGCCTATTAATGAAGCAAATTCAATGAAACAACAACTGGTACCGTATAGAAGGGGCCATAAACTGGAGAGTCTTGACCAATTCGAAAGATCATTTGGTGTAGTTGAAATAACAGAATTGGAACTTGTTTGGTCAAGTAAGGGAAACTCAATCAAATTCATAACTGTCTCAATAGAATCTTTTCCTTCTTTTTTTTTGTCTAAATATTCAGTTAAGACCATTCCAAGGCTCCTTTTCGCCATGCATAAACTAAACCAACAACTAAGATAAGCACGAAAATCAAAGCTTCGATAAAAACGGATACACCCAATACGTCGAAACTCATTGCCCAAGGGTATAGAAAGACGGTTTCCACATCAAAAACAACAAAAACGAGCGCAAACATATAATAGCGTATTCGGAATTGTACCCAAGCCCCTCCCATGGGTTCTATACCCGATTCATAACTAGAAAGCTTCTCTGGTCCTTCACTAACCGGGGCTAAAAGTCCTGAAATCGAAAATGCCAAAATAGGAATAAGGCTTGCTATTATTAGAAATGTCCAAAAAATATCATATTCGTGAAGCAGAAACATAATGTACTCCCATTAATGTGGAATAGGCGGAACTTAAATTAGTCAATTCAATTCAGCATTGTCAATTTATCCAGAACTTCTCTCTTTTCCTCGGTGAAACAAGAATCTTTTTTGTTCAAACAAAAGCGCTTAGTTTAAGTTTAGCCTTTGTTTCCTCTGTGCTGCATCTTCTTTAAAGATTCATCCAATGGAATCCCAACTCCCTTTCTTTTGGATTTCCATTCTATTTAGATATGGTGTATGTAGATCTAATTCTTATATAAAGAAAACTTTCTCGTTTCACTTTGTCTCGCTTTCTCTAGAATCTCTAGAAAAAAGAATAGCTCTATCCTTTATTTAATATTTAATAATAAAATAATAAGAGACTATTAAATAAAAATGAGAATACTACTAAATTAGAACCTAATTAAGATAGTAGGACTAATCTATGCAGTATAATTAATGAGAAGTAATACTATAAAATAAAAATAAAGAACTCTATTTCAGAACTATGAGACAGAATATTCTGTTTTCTTATTTACTCTTTACTTTATTTTTTCTATTTAAAGTTGATCAATTTACATAATGTATCTATAAACAAAGTAATAAATATACTTAAAACAAAGTAGGAATTCGCAAAATGGATAAAATCATTGCAGTTATTATAGGGAAGTCTAGAGATATCCTATTTGAAGGAGGACGGGATTCAAATCAGGGAAAGGATCCTTTCTTCTATTGATTTGATAGAAATTCGTTTTTCTTTTCCTGTCTGTATGATTTTGATTTTCGATGAATGAGCCTTTGGTAATGCTTTTATCTCTATTCTATGTCGCAGGCGCCTATCCAGTCTATAAACAAATACTAATGAGAAAATGAAAACTATACTAAACTAAAGAAAACATAGGATAGAGATCCTAAAATCTAAAAAAGGGCATATTAGGGCTATACGGATTCGAACCGTAGACCTTCTCGGTAAAACAGATCAAACGGATTATTATCGAAATGATTTGAACTGTTTCAAAGACCCAACATGCATTTTTTTGCATTGGGCTCTTTCATAAACTGATTTAAAGATCAGTTAGTCCACCATAGTTTTTCTTTACGGAAAGATAATGAGATGGCTCCCTGTGCTCTGATTGATTTTTTGTATTATGATCTATCTAGGAGCAATACCAAAGTGTTTCAAAGGAGGATTACCTTGACTTAGGTCTGCCTCCGGTCTAAATTAAATCAACCTAAGTGAAATGGAGTCTCTATCGTTCCACTGCAAGAGTTAACTATGAGACTTCATACACCTTAAAGTTCATAGAACGAAAAGAAGTTTTTTGGAGGCCCTTATCCTCATTACGCCTAGCATTTAGTGGGCTGGATATTTACCTTATCAACTAGCAAATCCATAAGGGTTCTATTTGATTAGGCACCTGAATTGGCACCTGAATCGGACTGAACCGACTGTTTGTCAGGCTACTGTTCTCCTATTCTCTCGAATCTATGAAGTAAGACATTGATTTTGCAATAAGATCGATTATGTTCATTGCATAATAAGCTCCTTTGAAAAGCATTGGCGCACGTGTAAACGAGTTGCTCTACCGAACTGAGCTATAGCCCTTATCAGAGATATCTTAACATATAGATAATTTCTTGTCAAGATGAATATTTTCTAATGCCAGAGGATACCCCTTTGATCTGTATCTGTTTAGTATTTAGTTTAGTATTTAGTATATAACAGACCAATAACAGAGCGGTATTGCTTAGAAAAGGGATTCAATATATAATCGATCGAAGTAATGGGTCTTCCTTTGTGGTGATAAATTGCCTACTTAACTCAGTGGTTAGAGTATTGCTTTCATACGGCGGGAGTCATTGGTTCAAATCCAATAGTAGGTAAGTAGGTAGAAAAATTACTAGATAGCATTGGACTTACTTCGCTTCGCTATCTAATAACTTTTTCTACCCCTCTTCCCTTTTTCTTTGTATCAACTATAAACCACTGGATTGTCTTCAATTGGATGGGGGAATCCAATTGACAGCCTCGATTCGTATCCTAGCTCGTCTGAGAGCGAGCTTCGCTTCAACCAAATCTTTCGTACCCTCAGCTTTACTCAAGTTAGCTTCGGCTATTTCAAGTGCCTTTTGAGCTTCTTCCGGATCAATATCACTACCCAGTTCCGCATCATTTCCTAAAATGATGATCTCATTATTAACTATTCTCGCAAAACCGCTCCACAGAATCGCTGTTAACCATTGGTCGTTGAGGAGGCGTATTCTCAAAGGACCCATATCTACTGCTGTGTTAATGGGGGCGTGGTTTGGTAATACGCCAATTTGGCCACTATTAGTGGATAAAATGATTTCTTTCACTTCACAATCCCAAATAATTCGCTTAGGAGTCAGTACATAAAGATTTAATTTCATTTCTTCGATTTGTTCTCCTCTTCTAAGGTTATAGCTTTCGTGCTAGCTTCATCGATGTTACCCACCAAATAAAAAGCCTGTTCAGGTAGGCCGTCTAATTCTCCGGAAAGGATTAGTTGAAATCCCCTAATAGTTTCCGCAAGAGCAACATACTTTCCTGGAGAACCAGTAAAAACTTCTGCCACAAAGAACGGTTGTGATAAGAAACGCTCAATTTTTCTTGCTCTTGCTACAGTTAAACGATCCTCTTCCGATAATTCATCCAAGCCAAGAATTGCGATAATGTCCTGAAGTTCTTTGTAACGTTGTAAAGTTTCCTTAACTCTTTGCGCAGTTTCATAATGTTCGTTGCCAACGATCCGAGGCTGTAACATAGTCGAGGTTGAATCTAAAGGATCTACTGCTGGATAAATACCCTTGGAAGCTAATCCTCTGGAAAGTACGGTAGTAGCATCCAAATGTGCAAATGTTGTGGCAGGGGCAGGGTCGGTCAAATCGTCTGCAGGTACATAAACTGCTTGAATCGAAGTTATAGATCCCTTTTTAGTAGAAGCAATTCTTTCTTGCAAAGAACCCATTTCTGTACTAAGAGTAGGTTGATAACCCACTGCGGAGGGCATTCTCCCTAATAAAGCGGATACCTCTGATCCTGCTTGAACAAAACGAAAGATATTATCGATAAATAAAAGCACGTCTTGCTTATTAACATCTCGGAAATATTCCGCCATAGTTAGGGCAGTTAAACCAACTCTCATACGAGCTCCCGGTGGTTCATTCATTTGGCCATAGACTAGAGCTACCTTTGATTCCTCAATATTTTTTTCATTAATTACTCCGGATTCCTTCATTTCCATATAAAGATCATTTCCTTCACGAGTCCGTTCCCCTACTCCACCGAATACGGATACGCCCCCATGAGCTTTAGCAATGTTATTGATTAATTCCATGATCAGTACTGTTTTACCTACTCCAGCCCCCCCAAATAGTCCTATTTTTCCTCCACGTCGATAAGGAGCTAAAAGATCGACGACCTTAATACCTGTTTCAAAGATGGATAATTTCGTATCTAACTCGATAAAGGCAGGCGCAGATCTATGAATAGGGAACGTTGCACTACGAACGTTGCACTACTATCTACAGGACCCAAATTGTCAACAGGCTCCCCAAGAACGTTGAAAATTCGTCCGAGAGTAGCTCCACCGACCGGAACACTGAGAGGAGCTCCCGTGTCAATCACTTCCATTCCTCTCATCAACCCGTCCGTAGCACTCATAGCTTCAGCTCTAACTCGATTATTTCCTAATAATTGTTGTACCTCACAAGTCACATTAATTTGCTTATCGGCAGTGTCTCTACTCTGGACTACCAAAGCGTTATAAATATAAGGTAACTTGCCTGGGGGAAAAGTGACATCCAGCACGGGTCCCAATAATTTGATCGATACGACCTGTACTTTTTTCTTCAATTGTGGAAACCCCGGGAGGAGAAGTAGTAGGATTGGTTCTCATAATTATCACATAATTAAAAAAAAAGGAATTTGTCGAATTTTTCTTTTTTTATTGTTGAATAATGCCAAATCAAATCAAAAAAAAATCCGAAAAGTAAAAAAGGAAATGAATTAGTTAATTCAATAAGAGAGAAAAGGGGACCAGGACTTGATTTCGTTGCCCAAGCGAATCCCATTCAATCGTTTACTCATGGAATGAGTCCATTGGAAAGTTCAATCAATCTTTTTTTTTCATATACATTTTGCCTTTTGTGGAGGATCTGTGCCTACTCTACTTTCCTATCTAGGACTTCGATATACAAAATATATACTACTGTGAAGCATAGATTGCTGTCAGACAAAGAATTTTAGTAGTATTTAAGTTAGGTATTTGATTCAAAATAAGAAAAGAGAACTATTAAGAACTTGTAAATAAGGATTAGGAATTAATTTGGGTTGCGCTATATCTTTCAAAGAGTATACAATAATTATGGATTTGGTAAATCAAATCCATGGTTTAATAACGAACCGTGTTAACTTACCATAACAACAACTCAATTCCTATCGAATCCTATATTTGGAATTCCTATAGGATAGAACATACACAGGGTGTACGCATTATATATGAATGAAACATATTCATTAACCTAAGCATGCCCTCAATTTTCTTTAATGAGTTGATATTATATTAATTGAATATCCTTTTTGTTTTACGAGATTTTTGCTAAAGTTTCATTTACGCCTAATTAACATCGAGTAGACCCTGTTATTGTGAGAATTCTTAATTCAAGAGTTATAGGGAGGGACTTATGTCACCACAAACAGAAACTAAAGCAGGTGTTGGATTTCAAGCTGGTGTTAAAGATATAAATTGACTTACTACACCCCAGAGTATGAAACTAAGATACTGATATCTTGGCAGCATTCGAGTAAGTCCTCAGCCTGGGGTTCCGCCCGAAGAAGCAGGGGCTGCAGTAGCTGCCGAATCTTCTACTGGTACATGGACAACTGTTTGGACTGATGGACTTACCAGTCTTGATCGTTACAAAGGACGATGCTATCACATCGAGCCTGTTGCTGGGGAAGACAACCAATGGATCTGTTATGTAGCTTATCCATTAGACCTATTTGAAGAGGGTTCCGTACTAACATGTTACTTCCATTGTAGGTAACGTATTTGGTTTCAAAGCCCTACGTGCTCTACGTTTGGAGGATCTCCGAATTCCCCCTACTTATTCAAAAACTTTCCAAGGCCCGCCTCATGGTATCCAAGTTGAAAGAGATAAGTTGAACAAGTACGGTCGTCCTTTATTGGGATGTACTATTAAACCAAAATTGGGGATTATCCGCAAAAAATTATGGTAGAGCGTGTTATGAGTGTCTACGTGGTGGACTTGATTTTACCAAAGATGATGAAAACGTAAACTCACAACCATTTATGCGCTGGAGAGACCGTTTTGTCTTTTGTGCCGAAGCTATTTATAAATCACAGGCCGAAACCGGTGAAATCAAGGGGCATTACTTGAATGCGACTGCGGGTACATGTGAAGAAATGATTAAGAGAGCTGTATTTGCAAGAGAATTAGGGGTTCCTATTGTAATGCACTTAACTGGGGGATTCACCGCAAATACTACTTTGGCTCATTATTGCCGCGACAATGGCCTACTTCTTCACATTCACCGTGCAATGCATGCAGTTATTGATAGACAGAAAAATCATGGTATGCATTTCCGTGTATTAGCTAAAGCATTGCGTATGTCTGGGGGAGATCATATCCACTCCGGTACAGTAGTAGGTAAGTTAGAAGGGGAACGCGAAATGACTTTAGGTTTTGTTGATTTATTGCGCGATGATTTTATTGAAAAAGATCGTGCTCGCGGTATCTTTTTCACTCAGGACTGGGTATCCATGCCAGGTGTTATACCGGTAGCTTCAGGTGGTATTCATGTTTGGCATATGCCAGCTCTGACCGAAATCTTTGGGGACGATTCTGTATTACAATTTGGTGGAGGAACTTTAGGACATCCTTGGGGAAATGCACCTGGTGCAGCAGCTAATCGAGTGGCTTTAGAAGCCTGTGTACAAGCTCGTAACGAAGGGCGCGATCTTGCTCGCGAAGGTAATGAAATTATCCGAGCAGCTTGCAAATGGAGTCCTGAACTAGCCGCAGCTTGTGAAGTATGGAAGGCGATCAAATTCGAGTTCGAGCCGGTAGATACTATTGATTAACTAGATAAAACTAAAGATAAAGAAGGTATAAATAAAAAAGAAACGAAATAAAAAGAGAAAAAAATCAGTTATGAAATGCAGTAATTCTTCTTTATTCTTCTAATTGATTGCAATTAAACTCGGCTCAATCTTTTTTAGAAAAAAAAGATTGAGCCGAATAAAAATAGATCATGATATGATCATGAGACTTGACAAATTGAGATTCGTCTATTCTATATATCTAGAATATATATATTAAGGTATAATACAATAAAGAAATACAAATAAAATAATAAAATAATAAAATATAGTATTATCATATGATAATGATAATGGAATCAAATACGCAGTATTTACAGAAAAAAGTCTTCGTTTATTGGGAAAGAATCAATATACTTTTAATGTCGAATCGGGATTCACTAAGACAGAAATAAAGCATTGGGTCGAACTCTTCTTTGGTGTTAAGGTGGTAGCTGTGAATAGCCATCGACTACCTGGAAAAGGTAGAAGAATAGGACCTATTCTGGGCCATACAATGCATTACAGACGTATGATCATTACCCTTCAACCGGGTTATTCTATTCCACTTCTAGATAGAGAAAAAAACTAAAGGAGAATGAATGAAAAAAGACATAGTTTGGAAGTTAGACCTTTTTATAGGACTCTCTTTCAATTTCAAAAAAGAGGACGTTTGAAACTTTTAACAGGCGTAATCGTGAGTCAACAAGTGACTCGAACTGTGTGTAAAAAAAGAAGCATTTTTTTTTTTTCAAAATGCTAGAACTAGATAAGGAAGTTTTCTATAACCTTGAGAAAAAGGATAAAAAGGTAGTTTTTTTTTAGTTTATGACTCCGATCAAGAGCGAGAAATCCTTGATTTGGGATTGGACATAGAACCTGGACCCATCGTAGAGACGTTTAGTTCAAAAGAAAGGATCGTATCCTGATGGTAAGAATTATACTTTCGTGGAAATACAGCGCTATAGACTTCAATGCGGTAGAGTAGACGTTTTGTTTCTAATTTTTCTGGACCAAACCTCCGCTCCGACCCAACGATACAATGAATTTTTTCTGTTCATATTCATAAATAAAAAAGATTCGGAATCGCAATGCTACTATATGCGTCCAGAGGAGTATTTGGAATAATATTCTTCTATAATCCATTATTGCGGGGGGTCTTACTAACAGGGCTTCGCTGCACGGGACAGGTCTTCGTCGAAAAGCTAACTCCACCCGGCATTTTCATACCCTTTCTTTGGGTGGTATATCGCCTTTTAAAGTCTAAGAGGGTAGTAGGGGATCTATAGTAGGTAAGATAATTTGCCCTTTGATTTTGATTGAATATACTATTTTTCCGCCTTTACCACGCATTATTGTATGCGCTTCTAGAGAAGTATGTATGCAGGAAGTAAATTCTAACCGCTTTCTTTTGAATCCAATTTCAAATTAGATTAGAAAGATAGAAAGGCCATGAGGATGGGAAAATCAAAATAAAATCTTTTTAATTAGTTCTCCTTTTTTGGAATTTTCTTATTATCCTTTCATTTTTTTTACAGAATATTTTTCAAACTAAAAATAAAAAATACAATACAATAGTCAATATTCCTTATAATAGATATACTTAATTATATCATAAGAATCTTAAGATATTTTTCGACTAGATAGAAATAGTAAATTTGAATTGAGACACCTATTCCATGACGGATTTAAACTTACCTTCTATTTTCGTGCCTTTAGTAGGCTTAGTATTTCCGGCAATTGCAATGACTTCTTTATTTCTTTATGTGCAAAAAAATAAGATTGTCTAGTATTTTTTAGTGTAAGTAATATAATATGGTAGGGTATGTGGCTTTTTCTACACACACTTTCTACACACAAATGAAAAACGGTTATGGATGCGGATATAGGCTACGAGCATAAATGCATGAATATGCAGAGCCAGGTATAGCGAGTTTTATTTTATTTATTTTAATTGAATCAACGAATATTTTTTGAATAGAAAGTCAATGTATCTAACCTATTATTTCACAGGAGTACTAGTTGCTGAAGGCGATTTCAGAATCAAAAAAAGTAAAGTCAAAATTATTTAGCTTATTCTCTCAATTTCAATCGACCGCTGCTGGATTTAGTATATCTAATATGAATTGGCGATCAGAACACATATGGGTAGAACTTCTAAAAGGTTCTCGAAAAAGGGGTAATTTTTTCTGGGCCTGTATTCTTTTTCTAGGTTCACTAGGATTCTTATCGGTTGGGATTTCCAGTTATCTTGGTAAGAATATTATATCTATACTTCCATCTCAAGAAATTCTTTTTTTTCCGCAGGGGGTCGTGATGTCTTTCTACGGAATCGCAGGCCTATTCATTAGCTCCTACTTGTGGTGTACTATTTTGTGGAATGTAGGTAGTGGTTATGACCGATTCGATAGAAAAGAGGGAATAGTGTGCATTTTTCGTTGGGGATTCCCTGGAATAAAACGTCGCGTCTTCCTTCGATTCCTTATGCGGGATATCCAATCAATTAGAATTCAGGTTAAAGAGGGTCTTTATCCTCGTCGTATTCTTTATATGGAAATCCGGGGCCAGGGGATCATTCCCTTGACTCGTACTGATGATAAATTTTTTACTCCACGAGAAATTGAACAAAAAGCTGCCGAATTGGCCTATTTCTTGCGCGTACCAATTGAAGTATTTTGAGGTATCTTTTTTGAACTGAGTTGAATGAAGAAAAGAAGAATTGGAAGAAGAAAAGTTTTCTCAACACAGGGAGGAAGTCCCTTCTAAATTGGATTTGTTATTGTAAGGGGATTTTTAAGTATTTATCTAAAGGAAGGAACAAACGAGGATAAGAGAAATTTGCTTTTAATTTTTTTTTATCCAAGTTAGATATATCGCATACTATTCTTCCTTTTTCATCCGAAAGGGCTTTTTTTTTATTCTATTTCACTATTTCATTCCATCTAGATCTAAGAAAGAACCCAATGCACTGAAATTCCACTAATAACTAATATACAAAAAAGAAGAATAGATACAGGGTATCAAACCTATAGAGTTTTTGCTTCAAAGAAATAGAAATATCATGAAATAGAAATATCATCATATAGAGTCAGGGAATGGAATAGAGTCAGCGAATGAAGCATATTCATTAACAACTCCATTTACAGATCAAAAATGAAAAAAAAGAAAGCATTGCCTTCTTTACTATATCTTGTATTTATCGTACTTTTGCCTTGGGGGGTCTCTTCCTCATTTAACAAATGTCTGGAACTTTGGATTAAGAATTGGTGGAATACCAGGCAATCCGAAACTCTCTTAACTGATATTCAAGAGAAAAGGATTCTAGAAAGAGAAGAACTTTCTCTCTTGGACGAGATGATAAAAGGGAAACTAAAGACACATGTACAAAAACCTCCTACAGGAATACACAAGGAAATAATACAATGGGTCAAAATAAATAATGAGGATCATCTCCATACCATTTTGCATTTCTCGACAAATATAATCTGTTTGGCTATTCTAAGTGGTTCTTTTTTTCTGGGTAAAGAGGAACTTGTCATTTTGAATTCTTGGGTTCAGGAATTCTTCTATAATTTAAATGACTCAATAAAAGCTTTTTTTATTCTTTTAGTTACTGATTTTTTTGTTGGATTTCACTCCACCCGTGGTTGGGAACTAGTAATTCGTTGGGTCTACAACGATTTTGGATGGGCTCCTAACGAGCTTATTTTCACTATTTTTGTTTGTAGTTTTCCAGTAATTCTAGATACATGTTTGAAATTTTGGGTCTTTTTTTGTTTAAATCGTCTATCTCCTTCGCTTGTAGTCATTTATCATTCAATTAGTGAAGCATAAATTCATTTGATCTCCCGATATTAATATTAATCAAATTAGCAAGCATCTTTTTTTAGAAAGAAAGCCCTTTTCCATTTTAGCAAAATTCTTTCTATTTATACCTACTTTAAGGTATTCATCATTGCAGTACAACTGTTGCAGTAGAATGACAACAGATTCGTGTATAGGGAACTAGATTAGCTTAGCTACCTATCTAATTTATTGTAGAAATTCTGGGATCTGCGATTGGACATGGAAAATAGAAATACTTTTTCTTGGGTAAAGGAACAGATAACTCGATCGATTTCTGTATCGATCATGATATACGTAATAACTCGGACATCTATTTCAAATGCATATCCCATTTTTGCGCAGCAGGGTTATGAAAACCCACGAGAAGCAACTGGACGAATTGTATGTGCCAATTGCCATTTAGCTAGCAAGCCCGTCGATATTGAAGTTCCCCAAGCTGTGCTTCCCGATACTGTATTTGAAGCAGTTCTTCGAATTCCTTATGATATGCAATTGAAACAAGTTCTTGCTAATGGAAAAAAGGGAGGGTTGAATGTAGGTGCTGTTCTTATTTTGCCCGAGGGATTCGAATTAGCGCCGCCCGATCGTATTTCCCCTGAGTTAAAAGAAAAGATAGGAAATCTTGCTTTTCAGAGTTATCGTCCCGATAAAAAAAACATTCTTGTGATAGGCCCTGTTCCCGGTAAGAAATATAGTGAAATTGTCTTTCCCATTCTTTCCCCTGATCCTGCTACGAAGAAAGATGCTCATTTCTTAAAATATCCCATATATGTAGGGGGAAACCGAGGAAGAGGACAGATCTATCCTGATGGTAGCAAGAGTAACAATACAGTCTATAATGCTACGTCAACAGGTATAGTAAGAAAAATACTACGTAAAGAAAAGGGGGGGTATGAAATATCCATAGTTGATGCATCAGATGGACGCCAAGTGATTGATATTATACCTCCCGGACCAGAACTTCTTGTTTCAGAGGGGGAATCCATCAAGCTTGATCAACCATTAACAAGCAATCCTAATGTGGGAGGTTTTGGTCAGGGGGACGCAGAAATCGTGCTTCAGGATCCATTACGTGTCCAAGGCCTTTTGTTCTTCTTCGCATCCGTTATTTTGGCACAAGTTTTTTTGGTTCTCAAAAAGAAACAGTTTGAAAAGGTTCAATTGTACGAAATGAATTTCTAGGTCCCGGGATTTCTTACCATCAAGTTGGTAAAAAGCCTCGATTTATTGGCAATTGCTAGAATTATCTATGATCTATTTTGGAAATCCTTTTTTTGTTTAGACTGCTTTTTGTTTATGAGATGTCTGGAATTCCTTATTTATATCCCATGCAAAAGAAGAGAATCCAAGGCAAAGGCGAGAACAATCAAATTAAAATTTCTTCTTTTTCGGAGGGATTGCAGGTCTTCTTAATCGTCTATTCGGCACAAGAAAAAGCCTTTTTCTTGTGCCGATTCTTCTTGTATCAAAATAAGAATCCTTTTTCTTCCTAATTCGTCAAAGATTACTATTTCTTCTTTATTCGGGTCTGTCTCTTGGACCTCTTTTTCTTTTGCTTAGGTTTAGCCGAGGTAGTGGACAAACAGAGGGGAAGAAAATATGGCGGGGGAAAAATTTCTTGTGATTGTGAGCAAATTGCTTGGCTTGTTTAATTAAGTTCAACTTCAAATTTACAGAAATTTTGCAAAAAAAAAGTAAACTCTTCCATTGAAGGTTTTTTTATTTTTAGGCTAGTTGAATAGTTTTGATTAAGGTTTTATTAGTTTATTACTCGAAACTAAATCAAGGATTTTCAGGATACTTCCTTCGTGGAATAAGATATTGGATCCTCGAGTGATCTCTTTTTCTTGTTGCTTCATAAGAGTGAATCGAATAGATTCAATTCGCGTTATAAGAGTAAAATAAAAATTCCGCGGGTCCTTTCCGCTCTAATCAGATAAAGGGGGGTAAGGACCCGCTAAGCTCCTACTTTTTCATGTTTACAATCTGGTCCCTCCGATTACTATAGAGATGAACCCAATCCAGAATATGAACCATAAAAGAAAACACCTACTAAACCAATCACAGCAATACCAGCTACAGTACCTATCAGCCAAAGAGGAATTCTTCCAGTAGTATCGGCCATTTCCCCTACTTTCCTCCACATTTTATCAATTGGTCATGCTAGAGACAAAAACAGTCATGGGTAGTTATAAGGATGGTATCCTTCCAAATGGGATAAGAGAATTCTTATTAGTCTCTTTCTTTCTCTCAATTGAAGAAGTAATTGGAAAATAAAACAGCAAGTACAAAAATGAGTAATAAACCCCAGTATAGACTGGTACGATTCAATTCAACATTTTGTTCATTCGGGTTTGATTGTGTCATAGTTCTATAGTTGGAATTTGTTTTATCGTTGGATGAACTGCATTGCTGATATTGATCCCAAGAAAAAAACAGTAGGTACAGCTAGTCCGTGAATAGCCAGCCATCGCACTGTAAAAATAGGATAGGTTCGATCTATGGTCATTGAGGGCCTCCTAAAAGGATCTACTAAATTCATCGAGTTGTTCTAAAGAATCAAAACGGTCGGTTATTAACGGAATTCCTTGTCGGCTTTCCGTGAAATACTCGTTTGGCCTAGGACTTCCAAACACGTCATAAGCTAAACCCGTACTGACAAATAACCAACCCGCAATGAATAGGGAAGGTATAGTAATGCTATGAATAACCCAGTATCGAATACTGGTAATAATATCAGCAAAAGAACGTTCTCCCGTGCTTCCAGACATGCTGAACTCCCAAAATTTTTGTACATTCAAAAAAGGAATTGATTCCGTAAAAGATGGGATCGACCAGTAAATAGAAAATTACTGATATTTCATCCTTGTGAGATTGTCAATTTTGTACCAAAGGTGTATTTTGAGTATACCGAATTAGTATAGCTATCCTTCCTATGGCACAGCAATCTGGTTTTGCCTGGTTCCGAAACATAATTACTTTTTTATTTTTTTTTTTGTCTATAGGTAAGCTATATGTTATTCAAGGCATCAATAGAAAACCCCATTTTTGTAGGTTCTACTTACTTTTCATTGGCTTCGGAATAATAGAGTAATTCGGAATAGCAGCCAAAATCTTGGGAAAATCTAAGTTAATGATCAATAGGTTTGGATAAATAATTTAGGAAGGATATTCTCATACTGACACAATACAAGGACAAGTATATGTGAAATCTATCCTTTCATAATTCGTAATTCATCCTTGTATTGTTTGTTGGATTAGGTCTAACTTTCTTGACCAAACTGCGAGCGCGGAACTTTACGAGATGAAATAGGGAAAGACAGAAGATAGAATAGAACTTAAAAGGATAATTGAAGTGACTCGTCTTCGAATCTACTTTGGTTGGAGTTCGAAAAAGGAATAAAAATAAAGTAAATTCAAGGAAGAGCTTTCTTTTTTTTTTTTTTTTAACAGCCCCTTGGCAGGTCGTGGAATGCTTTTGTTCTCCTCTTATTCCATATGGAATACAATCAGTTAAAATAAGAAGGAATAGGGGAATATTCGATCGTTCACTCCAAAAAGAGGGTCCTATTGAAAAAGAAATTATCCAAAATAGAAAGAAGTTTTTTTTTTCAAATTCAATTGTTTATTTATCTCTTATTCAAAAATTTCCCTGAAAATTGAATTTCTTTTTTTCATTCAATGGGGTTAGATGATCTAGTTCTTAATATTATTACTTTACTCAATTGACAAATTCCACAACAAATCTCTTGATTCGGAATTAGGGACTCATGTATCATCTGATGAATCCACTTTCTTTTACACTTCTGTATCTTACTCTATCTTGTTTTTTAGTATTATCTAAAATAACTGATGAATTATGAATTTTCCATAACTTAGGTAAATGCTTTACCAACATATGTAGTGTAGTAAAAAAAAATAAATGGAATTTAACTCTTTCATGCTTACTTTAACTAGTTATTTTGGTTTTCTACTGGCTGCTTTAACTATAACCCCAGCTCTATTTATTGGCTTGAACAAGATACGCCTTATTTGAATTGACTGAATAATTATAATTCAGAAAAGAAAAATCTTTCTTTGGGATTCCTGGCATTCTACGACTCTTTTCCAGACTAATTAGGAATTCTTTTCTTGGTCATTGAGATTCGTGGATAATTTAGAGTACTATTTAGGGATAGATCGTACCTCTTTTTTTATCCCCTCGAACAAATCGAAATGATTGAAGTTTTTCTATTTGGAATCGTCTTAGGCCTAATTCCTATTACTTTAGCGGGATTATTCGTGACTGCGTATTTGCAATACAGGCGTGGGGATCAGTTGGATCTTTGATTGAGTCATTTTTTTTTTTTGATTGACCTCCTCCAGACCAGAGAGGAGGTCAAATTGAAATTGGAGTTACAATTCAATTTTGTTAAGTTATTTTACTCTGCTTCGACATAAAATAGATGGAATCACGCTCTGTAGGATTTGAACCTACGACATCGGGTTTTGGAGACCCGCGTTCTACCGAACTGAACTAAGAGCGCTTTCATTCATTCAAAAAGAAAATCTTTTTCTATTCCTAATGTATCTCACGTACGTATAGTCTCCACAAATTCAAGTTATACCCACTTTACTTTAATTGATCTCGTCGCTACTGCCTATAAAGAAGAAAGAAGTAATAGGTAGGGATGACAGGATTTGAACCTGTGACATTTTGTACCCAAACACAAACGCGCTACCAAGCTGCGCTACATCCCTTTTCCAAATTAAATTGTTGTACAATGCCATTGTACACAATTCCTGTCTTCTTTTCCACATCATAATTTTCTTCTTCTTTCTTTCTCTATCTATATATAGAACCCTCGTGTCATTTCTTCTTTTTGGTCTCATATAATTAAGGAATTATATACATATAAAATCCAATATAATTTCGCCTATAAAAGAAGGATTACTTTTCCTTGGTAATATATAGGAAGAAGGGGTCATCTTTTTCTTTTTTAGGGATAGGAAAATTTCGTCGATATGGTTCATTTTATATATAGCATAACAATCTTGGGCAAGAGTTTATGATCATATATGTATTCCAACAAGGAAGGAGGATTTTCAATGCGGGATATAAAAACATATCTCTCTGTAGCACCCGTGCTAAGTACTCTATGGTTTGGTGCTTTAGCAGGTTTATTGATAGAAATTAATCGTTTATTCCCAGATGCTTTGTCATTCCCTTTTTTTTAATTCTAGTTATTGCTATGGGAGGGATAGATTTCTTCGTGATATGACAAAATTTGATCCTTTTCAATCTTTTTTTAGTATCGGAAGGAAAAAGAAAGAAAAGATGGATTGGGTTGAACCTCAGAGTCATTAAAAATTTGGTAAACCCCATTTTTGAAAATAGAAATTCAATTTAAAGGGGTACCCAAGCTAAATAAGGCCTCAGAAATCAGAGCATAGAAAAGGCGGGGCTGGCTAATTAAATGAAAGGATTTCGAACCAAAATCTTTGCTAATTCGACAAGGATTGTATTCTTTAATTATTTCTCTATTTTTTATTACTTAATTAAAGAATAAAAAAAAATTATTCTAATGAATTTTATTCTTCTTCTTCGGATTCAAAATAGAAGAATAAAAGAATAAGTAGAAGAATTAAGTTAAGTCAATCCAAAAAGAAAAGGAGGTTCATGGCCAAGGGAAAAGATGTTAGAATCAGAGTTATTTTGGAATGCATCAGTTGTGTTCGAAAAGGTGCCAATGAGGAATCGACGGGGATTTCTAGATATAGTACTCAAAAGAATCGCCACAATACACCCGGACAATTAGAATTCAAAAAATTTTGTCGTTATTGTCGCAAGCATACGACTCATCACGAAATAAAGAAATAGGAACATCGTGTGTTTGATCTTTCCAAACAACAGAAAGAGTAAGAACTTCATATTTAATATATAAAGAAAACATAGTATAGAATACAAAATACAAATCAACTCATCTGATTTCCGGTAGATATTATTTCATATGTATAGAGGGTATTCATATACTATAATATGAATCAAATAAGATATGGATCAAAGAAAAACTACTTCTTCTGGATCCTAAATTAATAAAATAAAGAAGTGAATTTTCAAATTTTCAAATTTTAAATAAGGAATAAATCATGTATACATCTAAACAACCTTTTCTTAAATCTAAGCAACCCTTTAGTAAATCCAAGCAAACTTTTAATAAATCCAAGCAACCCTTTCGTAAATCCAAGCAAACTTTTCGTAAATTCAAGCAACCTTTTCGTAAATCTAAACAACCTTTTCGTAGGCGTCCCCGGATTGGCCCGGGAGATCGAATTGATTATAGAAACATGAGTTTAATTAATAGATTTATTAGTGAACAAGGAAAAATATTATCGAGACGAATAAATAGATTAACCTTGAAACAACAACGATTAATTACTCTTGCTATAAAACAGGCTCGTATATTATCTTTCTTACCGTTTCGTAACTATGAGAACGAAAAGCAATTTCAAGCCCAGTCAATTTCAATAATTACAGGTTCTAGACCCAGAAAAAATAGACATATTCCTCAATTAACGCAAAAGTACAATTCCAATCGAAACTTAAGAAACAACAACCAAAATTTAAGAAACAACAACCGGAACTTAAGTTCCGATTGTTGATGTTTTATTCGAATTCGAAAGGGCCAGACCTATATATATTATAAAGAAAGTAATCCAGCTCGTTGATTCCTACCACTTAATCTTAATTTATTGTATCTTCCCGGAGTTCCCTCTCCGGGAATTCATCTTTTATTATTCCAGTATATTACTTTATTTATACCTTTAATTGATGATCTTTATTTTATTGGAAATCGTGTAAAGATTATTTGGATTTGATACAGCTACTTGTGCAAGCATTTTACGATTAAGAATCAATTTCTTCTTGTACAGGTTGTGTATTAATTTACTATAACTATCGAATACTTTATATACCCGCGTTGCTGCGTTTATCCGAGTGATCCACAAACGACGAAAATCCCTCTTTTGCCTACCTCTATCTCGATGAGAGGAAACAAAAGCTCTTTTTACCTGTTGGGTAATCATTCGATTAAGTCTTAAATGAGCCCCTCTAAAGTTTGAGGCAAATGAACGCATTTTTGTTCGTCGTCTCCGGGCTATATATCCTCGCGGAACTCTGGTCATTGAATCAAATTAACCTTAATGAATAACTAATGATTTCTCTTCTTTTAGCCACCCTTTTTCTCATTAATAACAAAACTAATTATTCCGATATATAAAATATTAATTCCAATGGCTTTTGCTATAGTAACCTTCCCAACCACGATTTTTTATTCCACTCCGTTCAGTTATTTCTATACGAAATAACAAATTCATTCTAATAATACTAAAAAAAATAGTGGGTTCCATCGTTTCTATGGTTCCCTTTTAAACGGTGAGGCCCTCTCTATACACCGGAGCCCTTTCTTTCATCAAAAGGTATTGCGAACTTGTATAGTCCACATTCTTTGGCTCTACCTATCCATTATAGAGTAAATAGCTCTTTTCACAATAAGAGTTATCCATACAGTGACGGTATTTAATTATGAAAGTTGGCTAAGTAGCTGACCCTGTTAGTCCGTTCTTTTAAGATAAAGGAGCATAAGCCTTTTTCTTTTTATTACTATTTCCTCCGCTTAATGGATAACCATTTGCTACCAATGGGAGAATTGCTTCTTATTTCCAATTTAGATAATTGGATTTGCACCAAAGGAAACCATAAATTCCATATACCATAGAAATCTAGGATAGAGAAGCTATATCCTATTCATTGGTACTAATCATGGATACTTCAATTTTTTTTATATTTGTTTGAAGTCATGATCTGAACGAGTCGCACATACACCCTAGCACATGTTCCTCGACGCTGAGGGCATCCTTTAAGCGCGGCCGTTTTTCGAGCATTTCGTATTGGCTGTCTTGCGTTTCTAATAAGTTGTTTAACCGTCGGCATGTTGTATGTATATAGAAAAAAATGGATTGGTTTAGATCCATCTTAACCTGATGATTGCTCATCATGAAGTCTTTCTATTTTCTATTAAATCGAGGAAAACACGAATTTAGCTGTGAAATAACTTTACAAGAAATCCGGACACTACCAATCCTTAAACATTTCTGGAAACCACACTGGATCAGTATCGCAGTGCTTGTCAATCATTTCATCCCCTACAATATCGACAAGTCCATAAGCTTTGGCTTCGTCTGCTGACATAAAAACATCCCTTTCCATGTCTTCGGATACAACCCAAAAAGGCTTGCCTGTTCTTACTGCATAAACCCTTGTGATCATTTCGCGAACTTTGTGTAACTCTTCTACTTCTAGTAAAAATTCTGGTGTCCTTGCCCGATAATAAGCACTAGCAGGTTGGTGAAGCATAATCCTCGCGTGAGGGAATGCTATACGCTTGGTGGGTTCTCCTCCAAGCAGAATGAAGGACGCCATGGAGGCGGCTATTCCGAGGCATATTGTATATATATCTGGTGTCACCGTTTGCATCGTATCAAAAATAGCCATTCCTGAGATTAGCCACCCGCCTGGGGAGTTTATAAACAAAAAAATATCACTAATTCCATCTTCTATACTCAGATATACCATGAGACCTGTAATATGATTCGTGATCTCGCAACGAATCTCTTGACCTAAAAAAAGTGTCCTTTCTCGATACATAACATTGTATAAGTCAACCCAAGTCGCTTCTTCATCTCCAGGAATCCGGTAAGGTACTTTTGGAACACCAATGGGCATATTAGATTAATATTATTAAATTTAAGTAAGAAAACCACACTTTAATATGGAAACGTAAGAATGGAACAGAAAGAAAGAATCCGCAGTTTATTGTCTTAATTTTTATTCTTATTCTATATGAATATTATAGATTCTATTAATACGTAGATTGAAAGGTTATACATATAAGGAATGTAAGACAGATTGAATAAAGAAAAGGGAATGGGTGATTTGAATGCTAAACAAAGAGGGGTAGCGATCTATTCTTCGTTTTTTCCAAATTGGCCAAGTTACCCATTGCATATTGGCACTTATCGAGTATAGAATAGATCTGCTTCTCTTTCTTCTTATGAACAGAATTGGCTTCTTATTTTTAATGGAATGAAATAAATATTCGCGCTTTCTGACACAGAATCCCCTAGAAGGGTTAGGTACATAGGATATGGATAGTCTTTTTCAATGCGATAAAATAAAGCGACATCGTGTCTATTTTTCTTTGCTAAAGGGGTATTTCCATGGGTTTGCCTTGGTATCGTGTTCATACTGTCGTATTGAATGATCCGGGTCGATTGCTTGCGGTGCATATAATGCACACAGCTCTAGTTTCTGGTTGGGCTGGCTCAATGGCTTTATACGAATTAGCAGTTTTTGATCCCTCTGATCCTGTTCTGGATCCAATGTGGAGACAAGGTATGTTCGTAATTCCCTTCATGACTCGTTTAGGAATAACGGATTCGTGGGGTGGTTGGAGTATTTCAGGAGGAACTGTAACAAATCCGGGTATTTGGAGTTATGAAGGTGTGGCAGGTACGCATATTGTGTTTTCTGGCTTGTGTTTCTTGGCAGCGATCTGGCATTGGGTATATTGGGACCTAGAAATATTCTCTGATGAGCGGACGGGAAAACCCTCTTTGGATTTGCCCAAGATCTTTGGAATTCATTTATTTCTTGCAGGGGTGGCTTGCTTTGGCTTTGGGGCATTTCATGTAACGGGTTTGTATGGTCCTGGGATATGGGTATCCGATCCTTATGGACTAACTGGAAAAGTACAAGCTGTAAATCCAGCGTGGGGTGCAGAAGGTTTTGATCCTTTTGTTCCGGGGGGAATAGCTTCTCATCATATTGCTGCGGGTACATTGGGTATATTAGCGGGCTTATTCCATCTTAGTGTCCGTCCGCCTCAACGTCTATATAAAGGATTACGTATGGGCAATATTGAAACTGTACTTTCCAGTAGTATCGCTGCTGTTTTTTTTGCAGCTTTCGTAGTTGCTGGAACTATGTGGTATGGGTCAGCAACGACCCCAATCGAATTATTTGGGCCTACTCGTTATCAGTGGGATCAGGGATACTTTCAGCAAGAAATATATCGAAGAGTTAGCAATGGTTTAGCCGAAAATCTTAGTTTATCAGAAGCTTGGTCTAAAATTCCCGAAAAATTAGCCTTTTATGATTATATTGGTAATAATCCGGCAAAAGGGGGATTATTCAGAGCAGGCTCAATGGACAATGGGGATGGAATAGCTGTTGGATGGTTAGGACATCCCGTCTTTAGAGATAAAGAAGGACGTGAGCTTTTTGTACGCCGTATGCCTACTTTTTTTGAAACATTTCCGGTTGTTTTGGTAGATGAGGAGGGAATTGTTAGAGCAGACGTTCCTTTTAGAAGAGCAGAATCCAAATATAGTGTTGAACAAGTAGGTGTAACGGTGGAGTTCTATGGTGGCGAACTTAATGGAGTAAGTTATTCTGATCCTGCTACTGTAAAAAAATATGCGAGGCGTTCTCAATTAGGGGAAATTTTTGAATTAGACCGGGCTACTTTGAAATCTGATGGTGTTTTTCGCAGCAGTCCAAGGGGTTGGTTCACTTTTGGTCATGCTACCTTTGCTTTGCTCTTCTTTTTCGGACACATTTGGCATGGCGCTAGAACATTGTTCCGAGATGTTTTTGCTGGTATTGATCCAGATTTGGATGCTCAAGTGGAATTTGGAACATTCCAAAAAGTGGGAGATCCAACTACAAGGAAACAGGCAGTTTGATACACATTGTTATAGTATCTTTCACCTCTCTTTTTTGATTTGACATGGGAAACATCTCCCATCCTTTCTTTGACTCTTTTTCTTTCTTTATATGGGAAATTATCCCAAATGACAAATGAATAGGTGTGGAAGTTATAATTGTAAATAAACCAGGATCGAATCTATGGAAGCATTGGTTTATACGTTCCTTTTAGTTTCGACTTTAGGGATAATTTTTTTCGCTATCTTCTTCCGAGAACCACCTAAGGTTCCACCAACTCCAACTAAAAGAATAAAATAATTTCATTTAAGTAAGAAGTCCCCCTATCTGGGAGACTTCTTACTTAAATTAGTCTCCGTGTTCTTCGAATGGATCTCTTAATTGTTGAGAGGGTTGCCCAAACGCGGTATATAAGGCATACCCAGTAAAGCTTACAAGTAAACCAGATATGGAGATGGCGACTAAAGTTGCTGTTTCCATTTTTATAGAATTTCAAGATTACAATGGATCTACGAAAAGATCGTGTATTTACAACTACAACGGAATAGTATACAAAGTCAACACCAATGATTAAATAGAATTTATGGCTACACAAACCGTTGAAGATAGTTCTAAACCTAGGCCAAAACGAACTGGTGCAGGTAGTTTACTGAAACCCTTGAATTCGGAATATGGGAAAGTCGCCCCGGGTTGGGGGACTACTCCTTTTATGGGGATCGCAATGGCTTTATTCGCTATATTCCTATCTATCATTTTAGAAATTTATAATTCTTCCGTTTTACTGGACGGAATTTTAACCAATTAGGTTTCTACTAACTAAAACTAGGAAGTCAGAGTTTTTCCATCCAAAAAAGCCTTTCTAGTTTAAGATCTACATTTTTTCTAGATATTATGGTAGTTCGACCGCGGAATTTTTTTGTTTCGGTATCTCTGGAATATGAGTGTGTGACTTGTTAGAATTGATCCTATTGATAATACATAGAAAGGGCCTGTTATCTCTATCAAGATGATTCTAATTCGTCAGATATTATTTATTCTAGTATCTGGAACACGAAATAGATAGAGTGGATCAAAAAAAAATGGAACTATGATTCATACTCACTATTAAGACCTCGCAACCAGACTGAAAAATTCAAGTAGTTCTTAAATAAAAATAAAAAAGAAATTTTCTTCCTTCCAATTTTGTTTGCCCAAAAGACAACTTTTTTTCTCTCGATTTTGTCGAGTCATTACACTGATTCAATAAATGATTATCAAGCGGTTCTTATTCGAAGAACCCTTGCCTTTTGTTTAGCTTGAGACTAAATCATCGTGGCTCTAGTATGAATCTAAGGTTTTAATTGAACTGATTCATAGGATCTCAACAAGATAATTTCTATATTACGCATAAAAAAACAAATCCTTTATAGGGAAGAGAAAAGTCAAGAAGCCTCTAATGACCAACATAAGGGAAAGGAAGAAAGAAAGACGCGCCAACTTGAGATTTTTTGGCATTATCATCACAAAGAAGATATTCCGGATTTTTCTTATTTGATATCTTCAAGGCAAATCGACCCAATTCAGTGGCTGATGAAGTTTTGAACCTTTTTTCTAATATTCGTTGAAAATTTTTGTGTTTCTGCTTGAGCCGTACGAGATGAAATTTTCATATACGGCTCTTAGAGGGGGACTCGGGTTAGTTACCTATCTCAATAAAGTATATGATTGGTTTGAGGAACGTCTTGAGATTCAGGCAATTGCAGATGATATAACTAGTAAATATGTTCCTCCCCATGTCAACATATTTTATTGTTTAGGGGGAATTACACTTACTTGTTTTCTAGTACAAGTCGCTACCGGTTTTGCTATGACTTTTTACTACCGACCAACCGTTACAGAGGCTTTTTCCTCGGTTCAATACATAATGACCGAGGCCAACTTTGGTTGGTTAATCCGATCAGTTCATCGATGGTCAGCAAGTATGATGGTTTTAATGATGATCCTGCATGTATTTCGTGTGTATCTCACAGGGGGATTTAAAAAACCCCGCGAATTAACTTGGGTCACAGGTGTGGTTTTGGCTGTTTTGACTGCATCATTTGGTGTAACTGGTTATTCTTTGCCTTGGGATCAAATTGGCTATTGGGCAGTCAAAATTGTGACAGGTGTACCTGACGCCATTCCGGTAATAGGATCGCCTTTAGTGGAGTTATTACGCGGAAGTGCTAGTGTGGGCCAATCCACTTTGACTCGTTTTTATAGTTTACATACCTTTGTACTGCCTCTGCTTACTGCCGTATTTATGTTAATGCACTTTCCAATGATACGTAAGCAAGGTATTTCGGGTCCTTTATAGGGAAGGCATATCATAGAGAATTATAATTATCATATATCATATCGGGTAGGTTTTGGTATTTCATTGCTACAAGCATGGGTTATTGTAAAATAACACATGTCATTTGGATACTTCTCTTCAACTCCAAAGTATTTTTATACAATACAAATAGTTGAAGTTAATTTTACGAAAGAAAAAAGGCGGATTATGGGAGTGTGTGACTTGAATTATTGATTTGGCCATGCAGATAAAGAATTGGATCTGCCACATTAGAATTCACAACCAAAGGTGTCTCCGCATCCAATCAACATGTAAGTCCCCTACCTAGGAAGGATAGGCTGGTTCACTTGAGGAGAATATCTTCTATGATCATACCGCAACCATGTCATCCATGAACAGGCTCCGTAAGATCCCATAGAGTAGAAATGGAATAAGTCATGTGACATGATCCAGTTCTCTATTTATTACACTTACCTTTTTATTATAGTATGGAAATGCATTCATTTTCTTTGCATCGATTGTGATCCGCAATACTATCGGAGTAAAAGAAGGGATCTAAGGAAGAATGTAGGCTAAACTTTTTGATTTTTTATTAGTAACAAGTAAATATTTTGTTTGGAGGTAAGAAACTTGCGATATTGAGGGGATAAATACCAACTAATCAAGAGACATGAGACAATCCACAAAGCAATTGATCATGATCAAATTTGTAAGCCCACTTGGATATTGAGCATTTACCCATAAGAATAGGATTATTTTCAATGAGTAGTTGTAGGTGCAACTTCGGAAAAGAGAATCTGATAAAGCTTTTCTTGCCTAGAGTCATTGAGTCATTATAAACCTTAATTCTATTAAGGATCTTCCGCGGTCTTATTTCTTTCACTCTTGCTCGAGCCGGATGATGATAAATTCTCATGTCCGGTTCCTTTGGGGGATGGATCCTAAAGAGTTCACCTATCCCAATAACAAAGAAACCAGACTTAAATGATCCTGTATTAAGAGCTAAATTAGCTAAAGGGATGGGACATAATTATTACGGGGAACCCGCATGGCCCAACGATCTTTTATATATTTTTCCAGTAGTAATTCTAGGTACTATTGCAT
Source organism: Triticum urartu (assembly GCF_056163025.1). Classification (NCBI taxonomy): domain Eukaryota; kingdom Viridiplantae; phylum Streptophyta; class Magnoliopsida; order Poales; family Poaceae; genus Triticum; species Triticum urartu. The sequence goes on along the minus strand of NW_028259461.1, from coordinate 9,625,639 downwards.
GTAATGTAGGTTTAGCGGTTCTCGAGCCATCAATGATTGGTGAACCGGCAGATCCGTTTGCAACTCCTCTGGAAATATTACCCGAGTGGTACTTCTTTCCCGTGTTTCAAATACTCCGTACGGTACCCAATAAGTTATTGGGCGTTCTTTTAATGGTTTCTGTGCCAACAGGCTTATTGACAGTACCTTTTCTAGAGAATGTCAATAAATTCCAAAATCCATTTCGCCGCCCAGTAGCTACGACCGTTTTTTTAATCGGTACTGTAGTAGCTCTTTGGTTAGGTATTGGAGCAACATTACCCATTGATAAATCATTAACTTTAGGTCTTTTTTAGATATTTTTTGATTCATTCAACCGTGAAGTACCATAGGTATCTAGGAAATAGTTACTTCCAAGTGAATCTTCCCTAGATACCTAAAATCCATTTTATTATGATCCATTTCGCGAAAATATAGATTGTACCAAAGATGCTAAATTGTTTTCTTTTTATTCTAACTCGAAAAAGAAGAAGAAAAAAAATTGCAATGGATTTAAAACGAGAGTTTATTCTTAAGTAAATCAATTGGGAGATGCTTCTCTAGAGTGTCCCATATATGTTTTCTATCTTCCATACGAAAACTGTCAATTCTCAGAAGATCTTCTTCAGTCTTACTCAAAAGGTCCAATAGTGTATGTATATTGGCCCTTTTTAGACAATTATACGTTCTAGAAGTCAATTCTAATTGATCAATAAAAATACAATTCAATGGAATTCCTTTTTTGTTTTTCTTTAGATTAGTTAATCTTTTTTGAAAAGTAAAAAGGGGTGGAGTAAACCTGTTTTTATTTTCTTCGAAACTAGCGCCCTCTTCCTCCGCGTGTAGAAAAGGAAGAAATAAATCAATCAAATTACGAGAAGCCTCATAAAGTGCTTCCTTAGGGGTTAAACTTCCATTAGTCCATATTTCTAGAAAAAGTATCTCGTGTTTTTCATTTCCATTCCCACAAGAAAAAATACTATAATTCACATTTCGAACAGGCATGGATACAGCATCTATAGGATAACTTCCATCTTGATAGTTCTTTCTGAGTTCTGTCTGATATCCACGATCTCTCTTGATCTGTAAATCAATACAGAAATCAATGGGCTCTGTCAAGTTAGCTATAGGTTGTGCCGTATCAACGATTTCTACGGAAGGCGGTAAGATGATATCTTGAGCAGTTATGTATCTAGGACCTTTGACGCAAATGGATGCGTCTCTAACTCCATAGAGATTACTTCTCAATACAATTTCTTTCAAATTTAGTAAAATTTCTTGTACGGATTCTTCAATACCTGCTATTGTAGAATACTCGTGCGGCACGCTCCCAAATTTTGCACGTGTGATACATGTTCCTTCTATTTCTCCAAGTAAAGCTCTTCGCAAGGCAATACCGACGGTGTCCGCTTGACCTTTTCTAAGCGGGGACAGAATGAAACGACCATAATAAAGGCGCTTACTATCTACTCTTGATTCAACACACTTCCACTGTAGTGTTTGAGTGGATCCTGCTACCTCCTCTCGAACCATAATAGACTAGTATTATTATTTTATCATTGAATCGTTTATTTCTCTTGAAATGAAAGTTGAAAGCGGGTTAATTCTTTTACAGACGTCTTTTTTTAGGCGGTCGACATCCATTATGCGGCATAGGTGTTACATCGCGTATACAACTTAATCGCACACCACTTTTAGCAATGGCTCGTAATGCGGCATCTCTTCCACTACCAGCGCCCTTTACCATAACTTCTGCTCGTTGCAAACCTACTGTACGAATAGCATCTACTGCTGTTCTTTGACCAGCATAGGGTGATGCTTTTCTTGAGCTTTTGAATCCACAAGTACCGGCCGAGGACCAAAAAACCACCCGACCTTGTGGGTCTGTAACAGTTATAATGGTATTGTTGAAACTAGCTTGAACATGAATAACCCCTTTTGTTATTCTACGTGCACTCTTCCGTAAACTAAAACGTGCATTCCTACGTAAACCAATACGCACTTTCTTACGTGAACCAATTTTTGGTATAGCTTTTGCCATATTTTATTATCTCATAAATATGAGTTAGAAATAAAAAAAAGAAAAAAAGATACAAAGATATCCGTTTCAGGGTAAAATAAACCCTTTACTTTAATTATTTTAAATGAAATTATTTTATTTGGAATTGGAACATTTCCGCGGGTACTTTTTTTTACTTTTTAGAAAGTAAAGTTCTTTTTCGAAAGATTACCCCTGTCTTTGTTTATGCTTCGGATTAGAGCAAATGACTCTAATTCGTCCACGCCTACGAATCAGTCGACATTTTGTACAAATTTTACGAACGGAAGCTCTTATTTTCATATTTCCGTATCCTTTTTTAAACTATGAATCTAATCTTTTGGAAAAAATAAGTCTCTTCGCTTGAATTTTAGAACTTAGAATTTATTACCCTAGAAAAAAAAAGAAAAACCTAATCCTTTGAATCTTTGGTATCCTTCAAATCTTCGCTATCCTTCAAATCTTCGCTATCCTTCGAGTCTTCGATACGCTTCGAATCCTTATGGGGAAGTCTATAAATTATACGTCCCTTGCTTGAATCATAACGACTTACTTCAATTTTGACCCTATCCCCCATCAGTATTCGTATAGAACTAGACCGTATCTTTCCTGAAATATAGCCTAGGATGATGGTGTCATTCTCTAGCCGAACGCGGAACATTCCATTGGGTAGGGCTTCCGTAACTAAACCTTCGAAAGTTACTTTTGCTTCTCTCGGGTTTTTTTTTTCTCTCCTATTTTTTTTTTCTGTCATATTTTTTTTCTCCTATTTTTCTATTTTTATTTTAAAAATAGGAAGGGCGAGATAGAATTCGAGCACTATAGGCGGGGCGATTACCATATATAACATAAGACTTCTCCCCCAATTCTGTTTAGTCGAGCTTCTCGATCTGTCATTATTCCTCGAGAAGTAGAAAGAATAGCAATTCCCATTCCACCCAAAACTTTAGGAATTCCTTGATAGTTGGTATAAATTCGTAAGCCGGGTCGGCTGATACGCTTTAAAAAGGTTCTTGTTCTATATATTCCTTTTATAGTCTTTCTCTTTTGATGTCGCAAAGTTGAAACCAAGAAATATCTGTTACGTTCCTGATGTTTCCGAACACTTTCAATAAAACCCTCTCGTAGAAGTATTTTAACAATGTTTTCGGTAATATTTGTAGATACTACTCGAACTGTTCCTTTTTTATTCATGTCCGCATTTCTTATAGAGGTTAGTAAATCAGCAATAGTGTCCTTGCCCATAAGACTCTAATTCTAGGTTCCTCCTAATTTTTCTATAATCAACATGTTTTCTTTTTTTTTTTTTCATTTTGGATTTTAAAACATATACGTAAAACACAATCTACTAAATTAATTCTTTGGTCTCAATTTCGCCTACTAGTATTTATAATACTTCAGGAGCTAATGAAACTATTTTGGTAAAATTCAATTCTCTCAATTCCTCGGCAATCGCGCCAAAAACTCGAGTTCCTTTTGGATTGCCTTTTTGATCAATTATAACCGCAGCATTGTCATCATAGCGGATTATTATACCGTCTTCGCATTTGAACTCTTTACATGTACGTACAATTACAGCTCGAATTACTTCGGATCTTTCTAGAGGCATTTGGGGCAATGCGTCTTTGATTACAGCAACAATAACATCACCAATACGAGCATATCGCTGATTACCAGCAGCTCCTATGACTCGAATACACATCAATTTTCGAGCTCCACTATTATCTGCTACATTTAAAAGGGTCTGAGGTTGAATCATATTATTTTGATTTCAATTTGTTATTTCAATGCAAAAGGATGAAAGAAATATTGTCTTTCCAGAAAGAAAAACCGAGCATTTTTTTTTATCTTCCATACCCCTTTTAGGGTTCTATATCTCTAATCGAATAAATTGACTTCGTATGGGCATTTTACTGGCAGCTATGGAGATAGCTGCTCTAGCTACAGTTTCAGATACTCCCCCCATTTCATAAAGTATACGACCAGGTTTAACAACGGATACCCAATATTCGGGGGACCCCTTTCCCGAGCCCATACGTGTTTCCGTGGGTCTTAGTGTAACCGGTTTGTCGGGAAATATACGTACCCATATTTTTCCACCACGACGTGCATATCGTGTTATTGCTCTTCGTCCTGCTTCTATCTGTCTCGCCGTGATCCAAGCGGGTTCAAGTGCTTGAAGAGCATATCTACCAAAACAAATACGATTGCCTCGGCAGGATTTTCCTTTCATTCTTCCTCTATGTTGTTTGCGAAATCTGGTTCTTTTGGGGTTATAGTCGATGGTTCTCTTTCTTAGTTCCATCTCTACTGCAAAACTGGACATGAGAGTTTCTTCTCATCCAGCTCCTCGCGAATGGAATCAGAAAGCATGTAAATTTCTCTAATTCATAATATTCCAAAATATTACGGTACGGATAGATACACATTAATAGATAATAGAAAAAGTTCGGTTTTTTTTATATTGAATTTGTTAAAACAGAAAAATATAATATATAGTCAAAAAAGAAGATCTAGAATATATCCAGATGTGTGTGTATATTTATCTAAATTCTATATTTATAGATAATGTAATCCTTCTTAAAAAAATCCTTATTTTTACTCTTATTGAATCGCGGTAAAGTATTCTAATTCAATAAGAATTTCGCGGGCGAATATTTACTCTTTCCTGTCTTATTTGTTAATTTATAAACTTACCAAATAAGACAATTTTTTTGGTTTGTTCCGCCATCCCACCCAATGAAGTGTTAGGATTCTTTTCAATAAAATCCTATGGAATCATAGGTTCTGTCGTTCCCACTGCTTCTCCTTGAATGGTTAGGTCTGAATCCCGCAACGGAGCTTCCAAAAAATTTCTTTCCGAGTTAATTTTCTCAGTTTTATTAACCCGGGCGGCTCTTTATTATTGCTTTAAATTTGTAGTTCTTGTTTCAAGTTACAATTTTTAATTCTCTATTATTTTTATTATATTGATGCTTTATCACATTGCCTTTTATGATGTAATTCATAGACCATACATAGTGGAATCCTATATCTTATTTATTTCCTCTTCCTTCTTTCTATCATCCCTCCCTTTATCCACATCCCTTTAGTTTTGCTTCACAACCTAGAATCCCTTTTCTTTTTTAGAGAAAAAATTGCAGTTGCTACAACTATATGACACATCTACTCATTTATGTTATGATAGAGGTATTTATTCATATAGTGACTGTTTCTTAGTTAGGATCTCGACAATACGAAGCAATAGGTTGGTTATTAGTTAATTTTCTATAATTACTAAGTTTTTTTCTTAAAAAAAAGAAAAAAATAACGAGTCACACACTAAGCATAGCAATTATATTAAATGATTTATCAATTTTCATTAAATCTTATAGAAAGAGGTATAATTTCTTCTTTTGCAGGGATTTCAGGAAAAAAGTCTCTTGTCATTTTTTATTCTATCAATGGACAGAATCCGAAGACAAGATTACTTATTCTTCGTCTACGAATATCCAAATTTTTACACCTAATACTCCATAGATAGTCCGAATTGGATAGCAGCAATAATCAATTTTAGCGCGAATTGTTTGGAGGGGAAGTCTACCCTTTTTAATAGATTCGGCGCGTGCAATTTCTTTTCCTCCGAGACGACCCGCAATTTTTACTTTTACTCCCCTTATATCTGCTTTTTTAGTTAATTCAATGGCTTTTTTCATTGCCTTTCGGAATGAAACTCTATTTTTTAATTGGAAAGCTATATATTCTGCAAGAATGTTAGGCTGTCTATAAGGTTCTTTAACTTTTTCGATAGAAATATTAAATCTCTGGTTTACAGAGTTAATTTCCTTTTGTAGATCTTTCTCTAATTCTTCGATTGCTCCTTTTTTCTTTAATAAATTTGGGAATCCAATATGGATTATGACGTGGATCGTATCGATTTCTTTTTGGATTTCTATATGTGTAATTACTTCGGAACTTGAACCTGAGTCCATTTTTCTATTATGTGTAATTACTTCGGAACTTGAGTCTGATTCTATTTTTCTATTCGAGCCCTTTTTCCTATTCTTTTGTATATAGTTCTTGATACAATCCCTTATTTTTTTATCTTCCTGTAGACCTTCAGAATAATTTTTTGGTTGTGCGAACCAAAAGGAATGGTGTTTTTGGGTTGTACCAAGTCTGAAACCGAGTGGATTTATTTTTTGTCCCATATTTTTCTATTCTATATTTTTTTTACTGGGAATCGAAATCTTAGATGGATCTAAAGGTTATTTAGATTTCTTTACTATATTTAGTACAATTGTTATATGACACATGCTTTTTTTTATGGGGAAACTACGTCCTCGAGCTCGAGGTCTGAATTTCTTCATAATAGTACTCCTACTGACTTCGGCTTTAGTAATAAATAAATTCGCTTTGTCGAAATCCCTATAATGAGTAGCATTTGCGGCTGCCGAATAAACCAACTTTAAGATGGGATAAGATGCTCGATAGGGCATGAGGTTCAGTATCATAACAGTTTCCTCGTAGTAACGCCAGCGAATCTCGTCAAGAACTCTTTGTGCTTTGAAAACAGACATAGGGATACGTTTTTGTGCTTTGAAAACTCTCTCGAACTTAAGTAGACGATCGGTTGGAACTTTCCTTGCGAGTTTCCTTAGCCCACTTTTCTTCTTCTTTATCCTAGGGATATACTTTACTAGTTTGAAACTTGTCATAAATAAGGTTATTCCCCGCCTACCTTTACTTTATTTTGAATCTTTTTTTCTTCTTAATCTTTCTATTCAGAATTCAGTTAACGACGAGATTTAGTATCCTTTCTTGCATTTTCATAACTCGTGAAATGCCGAGTAGGCACGAATTCCCCCAATTTGCGACCTACCATAGGATTTGTTATGTAAATAGGTATATGTTCCTTTCCATTATGAATCGCGATTGTATGGCCAACCATTGTGGGTAGAATGCTAGATGCCCGGGACCACGTTACTATTGTTTCTTTCTCCTCCTTCATATTGACCTTTTCTATCTTTGCCAATAAATGATGAGCTACAAAAGGATTCGTTTTTTTTCGTGTCACAGCTGATTACTCCTTTTTTCCTTTTTAAAGAGTGGCATTCTATGTCCAATATCTCGATCGAAGTACGGAGGTCAGAATAAATAGAATAATGATCAATGGAAAAAAGAAAAAAATCCTTTAGCTGGATAAGGGGCGGATGTAGCCAAGTGGATCAAGGCAGTGGATTGTGAATCCACCATGCGCGGGTTCAATTCCCGTCGTTCGCCCATCGCATTATTGCAAATTCCAAAAATGCAATTTTCCATATTCCTAGTTACGTATTTACTTACGGCGACGAAGAATAAAACTATCGCTATATTTTTTCCTTTTCCTAGTTCTTCTTCCAAGCGCAGGATAACCCCAAGGGGTTGTGGGTTTTTTTCTACCAATGGGAGCTTTCCCTTCACCGCCCCCATGGGGGTGGTCCACAGGGTTCATAACTACCCCTCTTACTACGGGGCGTTTACCTAGCCAACACTTAGATCCGGCTCTACCCAAACTTTTTTGGTTCACCCCAACATTACCCACTTGTCCGACTGTTGCTAAGCAGTTTTGGGATACTAAACGGACCTCCCCAGATGGTAATCTTAAAGTGGCCGATTTACCCTCTTTTGCAATGAGTTTCGCTACAGCACCTGCTGCTCTAGCTAATTGCCCACCCCTTCCACGTGTGATTTCTATGTTATGCATGGCCGTGCCTAAGGGCATATCGGTTGAAGTAGATTCTTCTTTTCTCTCAAAAAACCCCTTCCCAAACTGTACAAGCTTCTTCCAAAGCATACGGCTTTCTAGATGTATATGACGATCTCTAGACAGATGGATAAAAACCCCTTCCCAAACTGTACAAGCTTCTTCCAAAGCATACGGCTTTCTAGATGTATATGACGATCTCTAGACAGATGGATCTTATATGAATCATATGATGAAGTACCACATGAGGGATATATAGGAAAGGAATCCAAATCTGCCGAATCGCTCATGTTATGATCTTCTACATCCTAGGTCTCTGCGTTCCGTCATCTGGCTTATGTTCTTCATGTAGCATTCAGATCGAATGACTCTATGAAATTACGTCGATACTTCCACATATTATGGGTAACGTAGGAGACATCCCTATTTTCCCCCGGGGGTCTTAATTACCACTGCTTAGCTTTCAATTTGCCTCTGACCATCAAATTAAATGTGAATAACCCGTCCTCCTCTCTTGAAAACAAGGGGCGCTTCCGGTTCTGTGCGTGCTTCAAACAATTTTGTCTTCTCCATATTACCATATCTCTAGAGCCAATAATTTTCTATGAGGAACTACTGAACTCAATCACTTGCTGCCGTTACTCAACAGTTTTTCTGTTGAGGTCTATCCCGTAGAGGTAGTCAAATTGGATCAGTGATCGATTTCTAGGTTTCGTCGTAAACCTAATTGGGTTACTTCCAATTACGTAAATCAATAGTTCAAACCGCACTCAAAGGTAGGGCAATTTCCCATTGATATAGGAACTTTTGTACCAGAAAACAATAGTATCTCCAATTATAGCCCCTCTGGGATGTAAAATATATCTCTTCTCACCATCCCCATAGTGTATGAGACAAATGTATGCATTTCGATTAGGGTCGTATTCTATGGTTACGATTCTACCAGATATGTCTTTTTGATTCCGTCGAAAATCTATTTTACGGTATAGGCGCTTATGACCTCCCCCTCTATGCCTTGCGGTAATGATTCCTCTGGAATTACGACCTTTACCACAACGGTGCCGTCCATGGATCAAATTATTTCGTGGATTGGGAATTTCACTTGCCTGTCTACGGTTCCCTTGCGTGTGCTCGGGATAGGTGTTGTTGTATAAATGTTTCGCCGTATTATTAAGTATTCTCCTTTAGTTTTTTTCTCTATCTAGAAGTGGAATAGAATAACCCGGTTGAAGGGTAATGATCATACGTCTGTAATGCATTGTATGGCCCAGATAGGTCCTATTCTTCTACCTTTTCCAGGTAGTCGATGGCTATTCACAGCTACCACCTTAACACCAAAGAAGAGTTCGAACCCAATGCTTTATTTCTGTCTTAGTGAATCCCGATTCGACATTAAAAAGTATATTGATTCTTTCCCAATAAACGAAGACTTTTTTCTGTAAATACTGCGTATTTGATTCCATCCATAAATCGACTTTCCCTCCTATGCTCTGAGTTCCAGTATCGATAAGAATTCGAGTTCTTATTGTTCTTATGTTATGGTATGAATATACCATACCAATTCGTTATGTATGGATGATGGATGAGATTCCATGGATAGAGAGCCAGTTCCAATAGACTTATGGAATGTTCCCGTTCGTGTGCATCCAGCAGGAATTGAACCCGCAAATTTACCAATTATGAGTTGGGCGCTTAACCATTCAGCCATGGATGCTTAACAGGGATCATCGTACATCGTAAATAACCAAATTTTCAT
>NW_028259461.1:9583602-9598602 GCF_056163025.1 Triticum urartu | reverse complement strand
TAGCTATTGCATTAAAGAAGAAAAGAAACTAATAGAAGTCGAAGACGCGGAATGATAGTGAATAGAGAGAAAGATTCTTCTGATTTTCTTGTTTCTATCTACTAGACGCCGTAGAGAATTGAGAATTTTCATGTCTTTCAATTCTCGTACTCGTAATTGGAAAGTTATGGAAGGAGACCCATCATTTTGCAATGAAAACAACATATAAAACTCTGGACAATTTCGAAATCAGGCCAAGCGTCTTAATACATATGCAAAAAAATTCATTATTGGCCCACCATTGATTAGAAGATTTAGCTTGTATGAATCGCTATTGGTTTGATACGAATAATGACAATCGTTTCAGTATGTTAAGGATACAGATGTATCCACAATTCATTTAGAGTTACTTAATAGTCTATTTCTTATACCATATCTCTATCCCGTGAAATTCTCGAGCCAAAAGATGGATGCATATGCTGTGTTTCATTTTGCTAAATGATATCAATTAAATGGTGTATCAATTCCATAAATTGCATATAGCAATAAATAAATCAGCAAAATTCTTTCTAATATTTTAGATAGAAGAAACATTTCTTCTATCTAAAATATTAGAAAGAATGTACCCTTCTATCCAAATCCAATTTGCATCGATAAAATAAATCCAAATTCCAGTAGTAGATGAATAATTGCAAATTTGTGTGTGTACGAGATTAGAATAACTTCAAAATAACTGACATAATTTTGTATTTTTCCTGATCAGAAAAATACATGAAAAAGAAAGGAGGTAGAAAAATTTTTGGATTTATGGTTAAAGAAGAAAAAGAAGAAAACAGGGGTTCTGTTGAATTTCAAGTATTCAGTTTCACCAATAAGATACGGAGACTTGCTTCACATTTGGAATTACACAAAAAAGATTTTTCATCGGAAAGAGGTCTACGAAGACTTTTGGGAAAACGTCGACGTTTGCTGGCTTATTTGGCAAAGAAAAATAGAGTACGTTATAAGAAATTAATCGGTCAGTTGAATATTCGGGAGCAGTAATTTAATCGTTCAAATTTTTTTCTTGTTTTATTATTTTTTTAGTAGTCTTATAGTAGTCTTAGATTTTTCATTTTGATGAGCCTCGCTTTGAGGAATTCATGGAATAATCCATTTTCATGGAATAATGAATTAAGGAAGAAAGGATATGAGTCTACCGCTTACAAGAAAAGATCTCATGATAGTCAATATGGGCCCTCAACACCCATCAATGCATGGTGTTCTTCGACTGATCGTTACTCTCGATGGTGAGGATGTTATTGATTGTGAACCCATATTAGGGTATTTACACAGAGGAATGGAAAAAATCGCGGAAAACCGAACTATTATACAATACTTACCTTATGTAACAAGGTGGGATTATTTAGCTACTATGTTTACAGAAGCAATAACAGTAAATGCACCAGAATTCTTGGAGAATATTCAAATACCACAAAGAGCCAGCTATATTAGGGTAATTATGTTAGAATTAAGCCGGATAGCTTCTCACTTGCTATGGCTTGGACCTTTTATGGCGGATCTCGGCGCACAGACTCCTTTTTTCTATATTTTTAGAGAGAGAGAATTAATATATGATCTATTTGAAGCTGCTACAGGTATGCGAATGATGCACAATTACTTTCGCATCGGAGGAGTAGCCGCCGATCTACCTTATGGATGGATCGATAAATGTTTAGATTTCTGTGATTATTTTTTACGCGGAGTTGTTGAATATCAACAACTTATTACACAGAATCCAATTTTTTTAGAGCGAGTTGAAGGAGTAGGTTTTATTAGCGGAGAAGAAGCAGTAAATTGGGGCTTATCGGGACCGATGTTACGAGCTTCTGGAATACAATGGGATCTTCGTAAAGTAGATCCTTATGAGTCTTACAACCAATTTGATTGGAAAGTCCAATGGCAAAAAGAAGGGGATTCGTTAGCTCGCTATTTAGTACGAATTGGTGAAATGAGGGAATCCATCAAAATAATTCAACAAGCTGTAGAAAAAATTCCTGGAGGACCTTATGAAAATTTAGAAGTCCGACGCTTTAAGAAAGAAAATAATTCTGAATGGAATGATTTTGAGTATAAATTTCTTGGTAAAAAACCTTCGCCCAATTTTGAATTGTCAAGACAAGAGCTTTATGTAAGAGTAGAAGCCCCAAAAGGTGAATTAGGGATTTATCTAGTAGGAGATGATAGCCTTTTCCCCTGGAGATGGAAAATCCGTCCACCCGGGTTTATTAATTTGCAAATTCTTCCTCAGCTAGTTAAAAAAATGAAATTGGCTGATATCATGACGATATTAGGTAGTATAGATATCATTATGGGGGAAGTTGATCGTTGAAATGATAATAGATAGGGTAGAGGTAGAAACTATCAATTCTTTTTCGAAATTGGAATTATTAAAAGAAGTCTATGGACTGATATCGATTCTACCCATTTTGACCCTCCTTTTGGGAATAACAATAGAGGTACTCGTAATTGTGTGGTTAGAAAGAGAAATATCTGCGTCGATACAACAACGTATTGGTCCTGAATATGCTGGCCCCCTGGGCCTGCTTCAAGCTATAGCAGATGGGACTAAGCTACTTTTTAAAGAAGATATTCTGCCATCCCGAGGAGATATTTCTTTATTTAGCATTGGACCCTCTATAGCAGTCATATCAGTTTTATTAAGTTTTTTAGTTATCCCTTTGGGATATCATTTTGTTTTAGCCGATCTTAGTATTGGTGTTTTTTTATGGATTGCCATTTCAAGTATAGCTCCTATTGGTCTTCTTATGGCAGGATATAGCTCAAATAATAAATATTCTTTTTCAGGCGGTCTACGAGCTGCTGCTCAATCCATTAGTTATGAAATACCATTAACTTTTTGTGTGCTAGCAATATCTCTACGTGTGATTCGTTAAAATAGATCTTTTTCCTATAAAATCCATTAACTATTTATATTCCTTTTCTTATTTAGTATTTGGGTTGGTAAGTTAAACTAGATAGCTATATGAGTGAAACAAAACAGCTTATAAATTTGTAGTAAAAAGAAAAAATCTCATTTCCTACGTACAAGAAAAAAGTGGAAGTAAACATAAGCAGTGTAAACTCTTTATCCCAAGGTTGATATTTTTTAATTAGTCATCATATCTTGAAGCGGCCAAGAATAAAGGATTCACGATATGGAATTCCATTACTAGAATACTCCTAGTTATTACTATAACTTAATAATCCATAAGAAGAATCCACCAAAAGTTAGTGAAGGGTTAGGAACACTAAAGTACATAAAGGATTAGTAATGGAAAATCTAAAACATTAGAGATTTTTGCCCATAAAAGGAATCATAATAAGGACTTGCAATTTGTAGAAATTATCAAGTAGTACTTTCTTCGGATTCCGATCCAGAGTATGTTCCCATTCACTTGTTAAGGAAATGGCTATCAAGAACGAATTAACCCTTTATCCATTTTTTCTTTTTAAATACCCCCTCCCTGGGGAAAGAAGAATAGTAAAAAAGATATGGAGTGCACTAGAAAAAATTTTCATTATTTCCTTCCTCTATCCATATTCATGCAGAATTGCTCATGAACTAATACCCAACTCTTTCCATTTATTAATTGAATTCCTATAACAAGTAACAAGTGTTTTATTCCAAGATTAAGTTATTACTGAACAAAGAAAAATTTTCATTATATTATAAAGGATGAGATCAATTCGGAAGCGCTTTTTCTTATTCTAGCAGACGGAATTCCTTTGGTCTAATTTAGGACTTTCAAATCTATTTTATTTTATCTAATTCTATCTACGCCCCCGGGGCTAGGAACAAAACAGTCCTTTCCTTTTTCTGATCATAGAGAAGCCGTATGAAGCTAAGGTTTCATGTACGGTTTTGAAATAGCGGTGGGAACTGTGATGTTATCACCGACTATGATTATCTAACAGTTCAAGTACAGTTGATATAGTTGAAGCACAGTCAAAATACGGTTTTTTTGGATGGAATATTTGGCGTCAGCCTATAGGTTTTCTGGTTTTTTTAATTTCTTCTTTGGCAGAATGTGAAAGATTACCCTTTGATTTACCAGAAGCGGAGGAAGAATTAGTAGCAGGTTACCAAACTGAATATTCCGGTATCAAATATGGTTTATTTTATCTTGTTTCTTACCTAAATTTATTAGTTTCTTCTTTATTTGTAACAGTTCTCTACTTGGGCGGGTGGAATTTATCTATTCCCTATATATCCTTTTTTGATTTTTTCCAAATGAATAAAGCAGTTGGAATTTTGGAAATGACAATGGGTATATTTATTACATTAACTAAAGCTTATTTATTTCTCTTCATTTCTATCACAATAAGATGGACTTTACCGAGGATGAGAATGGATCAGTTATTAAATCTTGGATGGAAATTTCTTTTACCTATTTCCCTGGGCAATCTCTTATTAACAACCTCTTCTCAACTTGTTTCACTATAAATAAGATAATACAATAATAGTAAGAATATTTTCAACACAAAAGCTCTCTCAAACAAGAGAAAGAACATATCTTTTTCATAGATATTTAGAATGAATATGTTCCCTATGGTAACTGGGTTCATGAGTTATGGTCAACAAACAATACGTGCTACAAGGTACATAGGTCAAAGTTTCATAACTACCTTATCCCACACAAATCGTTTACCTATAACGATTCACTACCCTTATGAAAAATCAATTACACCAGAGCGTTTCCGAGGGCGAATCCACTTTGAATTTGATAAATGTATTGCTTGTGAAGTATGTGTTCGCGTATGTCCGATAGATTTACCCGTTGTGGATTGGAGATTTGAAAAGGATATTAAAAGAAAACAATTGCTTAATTATAGTATTGATTTCGGAGTTTGTATATTTTGTGGCAATTGTGTTGAGTACTGTCCAACAAGCTGTTTATCAATGACTGAAGAATATGAACTTTCTACCTATGATCGTCATGAATTGAATTACAATCAAATTGCTTTAAGTCGGTTACCAATCTCCATAATGGGAGATTACACAATTCAAACAATTAGGAATTCGTCTGAAAGTAAAATAAACAAAGAAAAATCTTCGAATTCAAGAACGATTACTGATTACTAAACTTTGATTTTGTCTTTCTGTTATAAAAATCTAATAATTCTTTATTAAACTTTAAAATTAAACTATAAAGAAAAACGAAAAACTACTGCTTATTGGAAATTATTTCTTATTTTAAATCAGACTAGATTTTCGTGATATAATATAATTTATAACTATAAGTTTATACACAAAAAAATACCCTAATCCTTTTTTCCTTCCTTGAATCCTTTAGTTTTAGTCAGTTCATGAAAAATTTTATACTATTAATTTCTTTTTATCCATAATGGATTTACCTGGACCAATACATGAGATTCTTATGCTATTTGGGGGATTTGTTCTTCTACTAGGGGGTCTAGGAGTAGTATTACTTACCAACCCCATTTATTCTGCCTTTTCGCTGGGATTAGTTCTTGTTTGTATATCCTTATTCTATTTTTTATTAAATTCCTACTTTGTAGCTGTCGCACAACTTCTTATTTATGTGGGAGCCATAAATGTCTTGATCATATTCGCTGTAATGTTCGTAAATGGCTCAGAATGGTCTAAAGATAAGAATTATTGGACTATTGGAGATGGGTTCACTTCACTCGTTTGTATAACTATTGTTTTTTCACTAATGACTACTATCCCAGATACGTCGTGGTATGGAATTCTTTGGACTACAAGATCAAACCAAATAGTAGAACAGGGTCTCATAAATAATGTTCAACAAATTGGAATTCATTTAGCAACCGATTTTTATCTTCCGTTTGAACTCATTTCCATAATTCTTCTAGTTTCTTTAATAGGTGCAATTACTATGGCTCGGCAATAAGAAAACTTAGAAAAAGTACAAATTATAAGAATTGCAAATCTAAAATAAATAACTAAAGAATCACAATTTTGATTTAGTAAAATCCATCTACTGCCAACAAATACCTCCTTTTTTTTTTTTTTTTTTTTCTTTTGTTGTGTAATTGTTCTATTGTAATTAATTGAATCGGTTCAATTCTTGCCCTCATATTGAAATGAATCGAGATTGATAAGGAGTTAGTTAATGATGTTTGAGCATGTACTTTTTTTGAGTGTCTATTTATTTTCGATTGGTATCTATGGATTGATCACAAGCCGAAACATGGTTAGAGCTCTAATATGTCTTGAACTTATACTGAATTCAATTAATCTAAATCTCGTAACATTTTCTGATCTATTTGATAGTCGCCAATTAAAAGGAGATATTTTCGCAATTTTTGTTATAGCCCTTGCAGCTGCTGAAGCCGCTATTGGACTATCCATTCTTTCTTCCATCCATCGTAATAGGAAATCCACTCGTATCAATCAATCTAATTTATTGAATAATTAGACTTTTGAATAATTAGACATAGAATCCTCTAAACAAAGGCGCACATATTAAAATAAATAGAAATCAATACTATTTTCTTAGTATTATTTGAGAATATCCATTTTTTTTAGTAGATTATTGCATAGTATTCTTTTTCACTTAAATGAATTTTTGTATTTGTAATTCATTGATATTGCAATTTGAATATTGCAATAATTTATATTGAAAAGACGATAGCCAATTTATTGGCTAATTCGAATTCGTCTGTACAATTCGTAAAATTCTTTCTTATTTCTTATTTATTGTTGAAATCCAAAATTAAAGTCTCTTGGCTCTCTTCACGCTTTCTCACAAACAGATTAAAAAATAGATTTTTTTTTTTGAAGTTTGGATAAACCATTGCTTCGTCTGGTGTCTACAATACATATGACTCATTATAGTACTAATTTCATTTTTACCAGATCGAAAAATTTTATGTTGAAAAGAAAAATTTATAGATCCAATGTCACATTCCGTAAAAATTTACGATACATGTATAGGATGCACTCAATGTGTACGAGCTTGTCCAACAGATGTATTAGAAATGATACCCTGGGATGGATGTAAAGCCAAGCAAATTGCTTCCGCGCCGAGAACCGAAGATTGTGTGGGTTGTAAGAGATGTGAATCTGCCTGCCCGACAGATTTTTTAAGTGTCCGCGTTTATTTAGGGCCTGAAACAACACGTAGCATGGCTCTATCTTATTGATACGTTACAAAAAACTTCACTCGAATCGTCTGATTCCTCTTTACCGAAGAAGCCTGTGCTCGAAATAATCGAGCACGGGCTTTTCTGGTCAAAACGTATCTTGTCTTTATCACTTTATCATGAGTTATTTTCCTTGGTTAACAATACTTGTTGTTTTGCCGATATTTGCAGGTTCATTAATTTTCTTTTTACCTCATAAGGGAAACAAAGTCGTTAGGTGGTATACTATATCTATTTGTTTATTAGAATTCCTTCTAATGACTTATGCGTTCTGTTATCATTTCCAACTGGAGGATCCCTTAATCCAATTAAAGGAGGATTATAAATGGATAGATGTCTTCGATTTCCACTGGAGATTGGGAATCGATGGACTTTCATTAGGATCTATTTTATTGACAGGATTTATCACTACTTTAGCTACTTTAGCAGCTTGGCCAATTACACGGAATTCGCGATTATTCTATTTCCTGATGCTCGCAATGTATAGTGGTCAAATAGGATTATTTTCTTCGCGAGACCTTTTACTTTTTTTTATCATGTGGGAGTTAGAATTAATTCCTGTTTACTTACTTTTATCCATGTGGGGGGGGAAGAGGCGTCTATATTCAGCTACAAAGTTTATTTTGTATACTGCAGGCGGTTCCATTTTTTTCTTAATCGGAGTTCTGGGTATGGGCTTATATGGTTCCAACGAACCAGGATTAGATTTGGAAAGATTAATTAATCAATCATACCCTGCAACCTTGGAAATACTTTTATATTTTGGCTTCCTTATTGCTTATGCTGTCAAATTGCCGATTATACCCCTACATACGTGGTTACCAGATACCCATGGGGAAGCACATTATAGTACATGTATGCTTTTAGCGGGAATATTATTAAAGATGGGAGCATATGGATTGATTCGGATCAACATGGAATTGTTACCTCATGCTCATTATCTATTTTCGCCCTGGTTAGTAATAATAGGAGCGATCCAAATAATCTATGCAGCTTCAACTTCTCTTGGTCAACGAAATTTCAAAAAAAGAATAGCTTATTCCTCTGTATCTCACATGGGTTTCATAATTATAGGAATTGGTTCCATAACCAACATTGGACTCAATGGAGCTATTTTACAAATATTATCCCATGGATTTATTGGTGCTACACTTTTTTTCTTGGCAGGAACCGCTTCTGATAGAATGCGTCTTGTTTATCTCGAAGAACTGGGGGGAATATCTATCCCAATGCCTAAAATTTTTACCATGTTTAGTAGCTTTTCAATGGCTTCTCTTGCCTTACCAGGAATGAGTGGTTTTGTCGCAGAATTAGTAGTATTTTTTGGACTAATTACTAGTCCAAAATTTCTGTTAATGCCAAAAACACTAATTACTTTTGTAATGGCAATTGGAATGATATTAACTCCTATTTATTTATTATCTATGTTACGCCAGATGTTCTATGGATACAAGCTATTTAATGTTCCAAACGCAAATTTTGTGGATTCTGGACCACGAGAACTCTTTATTTTAATCTGTATCTTTTTACCAGTAATAGGAATTGGTATTTATCCAGATTTTGTTCTCTCCCTATCCGTTGACAGGGTAGAGGCTCTCTTATCCAATTATTATCCTAAATAGGTTTGCTTTTTTTTACTCGTCTGCTCTATTAATGCAGAAATAAGTAAAAAAGTATATAATGCAGAAATAAGTAAAAAAGTATAATTAGATCTATCTCGAATTTTTGAGAACCCTTTGATAAGGCGTTCAAGGGGTTCTCAAATAAAACATAAAAGTAAAAACCTTCATTTCATGAAGGTTTTATTTTATGTAATCATTTAGGTGTTAATGTAAACGAACCATAACTATGTAAGCCTATTCCTAATAGATTTATACCAAAATAACAAATCCAAATTATAAGAAATCCTATCAAAGCTATAAGTGCAGAATTCGTACCCTTCCAATTTGGATTTGTTCTACTATGTAAATAAATTGCGAATATGGTCCAAGTAATAAATGCCCAAGTTTCCTTAGGATCCCAATTCCAATAGGATCCCCAGGCCTCATTAGCCCATACTGCTCCACAAAGAATACCTACGGTTAAAAGGGTAAATCCTAGGCTAATGACACGATAACTCCAAGAATCCAAACGCTCCGTTAATTGATATTTGTAATAATTTGGAAATGAAGGGACAGAGGTTCTTTTTAAAGCACTTCTTTTTGCATAAAAATATTTAATATCACTAAAGAAAAATGTTTTATTTAAAACATTTTTTTTCTTTTTAGAAAAGAAATGGAAATTATTTCGAAATCTAATGATTAGAATAGCGGCAGATAATAAGGATCCGCACAAAAGAGTTGCATAGCTTAATAACATCATACTGACATGCATCATTAACCACTGAGATTGTAGAGCAGGTACTAGTATCGTGGATTGATGCATTTCAGTTAAAAGACCCGATGTGGCAAAGCCTTGCGTTAAAATAGTACTTGGCGTAGTTATTGTGCTTAAATCATTTTTAGAGTTCTGTATTTTAGGAATGGTATGAAGAATATACAGGGCCCATGAAAGGAAGATCAATGACTCATATAAATTACTTAATGGAAAATGTCCCGAGGAAGCCCAACGAGAAACTAAGAATCCTGTTATAGAGAAAAAAGTAACTATCATTCCTTTTTCTGACGAATCGCGTAATCCTCCAAGTTCACGAACTAATAAGGTTATAAAATGAATCGTAATCACAATTGAAATCGTTGAGAAAGAGATATGAGTTAGTATATGTTCTAAAGTTGCAAATAGCATAAGGGGAAGGTCCCATTACAAAATTGTAAATTTCGAATTGATTTCTAATCTATTGTATTCTTTTTCAAGAATGCCGCCACTCGGATTCGAACCGAGATGCTTGAGCACTGCTTCCTAAGAGCAGCGTGTCTACCAATTTCACCATGGCGGCTAACTTCAAATAATAGGTAACTTAAAAGAATAATAGCTATTATCTTGGGAATCGTCGATATTGGGAAAGTCCATAAAATTTAGGAACATTAGAGTTTTCATTAAAATAGACTTCGTTTGGTAGTATCGTTTCCATTTTTTTTTTTTACAATAAACTCTTGCTTTGCCCAATAGAAACACAAACACTGCTTGAAAGAGTTGGAACTTCTTTTTTCTAACTTGCAATTATAGAACTAATTTTTTCTAATTAATTTCCCCTTTACATTTTGAAAATTCTTTCAATACAATGAAAAAAATCCAAAAGGGTTTCTATTTAATGATGAAATTAAAATAAAATGGATAAATAGAAAAGGCTTTTTGGATTTTTTAAAAATTTCTAGAATGAAAGTCTTTATGCTCTTATTAATAAGATTTACTAACCTTATGATTTTGGAGAAGATAGGTGGAAGTTGTAAGTCCTATTGTAAGAATACTCCACTTTTCATAATTTTCCTAATAGAATATGAGGATTCTATTAGGAAAATTATGAAAAGTTCATTGATAGGAAAAGAATACTTAGCACACAGTATACCAAACAAAACTTTTTTTTTCTTGTATATATAAGATAAGAGGGGTTTTTTGTTCTAAGAATATTGTACCGAGTAATTCGACACATAAAAGTACATTCAAAGAAGAATCCAAATTATTAAATAATTGGAATTCTTTTTTGATAAGTCAATTCATATTATTCCAAAATCTTATTATTTGTTTGTTGCCCAGAAAAACCCTTTGGTTTTGGATGCTCATTACCGCTCGAAAATGATCTTGATTTTACTAAAGAATAAGATTGTACTATGGAAAAATAAGTCTTTTTCTTCCAAATATTTTTACGAATACGCTTTTTTGACATTGAAGTACGTTTTTTTGGAACTGCCATTCAAAAAGGAAATTACTTTTTTCTAGTTGTATGTGAAAGACATCTATTGCTGCAAATCAATCCTTCTTTCTTCTTTTTATTAGTATTTATACTTAGATACTGAAAGATACTTAAATTTTGAATTATTTTTTACTTCATTTTGTCTAATGCGGATAAGACAACAAGAATTTTTTAACATTTTTTCTTTATATATTTTATACTTTTTTTTTAATAATATAGAATATATAGAAGGGTTTCTCATTTAAATCTATTTATATCTATTTATATATCAAGTATACTCCATATATAGATATATGGTATGGAAGCCTATCCCCCATATAAGATAAGACGGGGGGATAAAAAGAAGGGAAAATGAAAATAGTTAATTAAGTTCAGAATGGTATTCCATAAAGGAAAGGAATTCCAATCAAAACAAAAAATACTGAGTCTCTTAAACAAGACATTCTAAAACTTAGGTAATTTATAGTCATTAGAATTTTAGTTCTATATGAAGTAAGGACTATTCGATAATTTCTTATAAACATAGGTTTTCATTGGAATTCACTCAATCAGTTAATTATGGAACAAGAGAGCTGTTTCATCTTTGTTTTAAAGAAATATAAAAATGAATTATGAATAGAAAGTAAAATGATTCCACTTTTTTTTTTTTATTTTTATAAATATCTTTATTTAGTTAATAAAATAACTTCGTTACCTAGTTATTTTATTAACTTTTTTAATTTAACCAACTAAACCCATTCTTAATTTTTAATTATTTCAATGAGATAAATTTTGGAAAAATTAAGAATTTCAGTATTTTTTCTTATTCTTTTTATTTATTCTTTCAGAAAGAGATAAGAATTGGTTTGGTGAATCGGAAACAATTTTATAGAAAAATTGAAGTAAAAATTGAAGTAAAAATTGCAATTTCTTTTCTTATGGAACATACATATCAATATGCATGGGTAATCCCTCTTCTCCCACTTCCAGTTATTATGTCAATGGGATTTGGCCTTATTCTTATTCCGACAGCAACAAAAAATCTTCGTCGCATATGGGCTTTTCCTAGTGTTTTACTCTTAAGTATAGCTATGGTATTCTCAGTTCAACTGTCTATTCAACAAATAAATGGAAGTTCGATCTATCAATATCTATGGTCTTGGACCGTCAATAATGATTTTTCTTTAGAATTTGGATACTTGATTGACCCACTTACTTCTATTATGTTAATACTAATTACTACTGTAGGAATCCTGGTTCTTATTTATAGTGATGGTTATATGTCTCACGATGAAGGATATTTGAGATTTTTTGTTTATATAAGTTTTTTCAATACTTCCATGTTGGGATTGGTTACTAGCTCCAATTTGATACAAATTTATTTTTTTTGGGAACTCGTGGGAATGTGTTCTTATTTATTGATAGGCTTTTGGTTTACACGACCAATCGCAGCGAGTGCTTGTCAAAAAGCTTTTGTAACTAATCGTGTAGGGGATTTTGGTCTATTATTAGGAATTTTAGGTTTTTTTTGGATAACAGGTAGTTTAGAGTTTAGGGATTTGTTCAAAATAGCTAATAACTGGATTCCTAATAATGGAATTAACTCTTTACTTACTACTTTGTGTGCTTTTTTATTATTCCTTGGTGCAGTTGCGAAATCCGCACAATTCCCTCTTCACGTATGGTTACCCGATGCTATGGAAGGGCCCACTCCTATTTCGGCTCTTATACACGCAGCAACTATGGTTGCTGCGGGAATTTTTCTTCTAGCTCGACTTCTTCCTCTTTTCATATCTTTACCTTTGATAATGAGTTTTATTTCTTTAGTAGGTACAATAACACTATTCTTAGGAGCTACTTTAGCTCTTGCTCAGAGAGTATATTAAAAGAAGCTTAGCCTATTCTACAATGTCTCAATTGGGTTATATGATGTTAGCTCTAGGTATAGGTTCTTATCAAGCTGCTTTATTCCATTTGATCACTCATGCTTATTCAAAAGCTTTATTGTTCTTGGGATCCGGATCCGTTATTCATTCAATGGAACCTCTTGTTGGATATTCACCAGATAAAAGTCAAAATATGGTTCTTATGGGCGGTTTAAGAAAATACATTCCAATCACAAGAACTACTTTTTTATGGGGTACACTTTCTCTTTGTGGTATTCCACCTCTTGCTTGCTTCTGGTCCAAAGATGAAATCCTTAGTAATAGTTGGTTGTATTCGCCCTTTTTTGGAATAATAGCCTCCTTTACTGCAGGATTAACTGCCTTTTATATGTTTCGGATATATTTACTTACATTTGATGGGTATTTGCGTGTTCATTTTCAAAATTACAGTAGCACTAAAGAGAGTTCCTTGTATTCAATATCCTTATGGGGAAAAAGGATACCCAAAGGAGTGAATAGGGATTTCGTTTTATCAACAACGAAGAGTGGAGTTTCTTTTTTTTCACAAAATATACCAAAAATTCAAGGTAATACAAGAAATAGGATAGGATCCTTTACTACGTCTTTTGGGGCTAAAAAAACTTTTGCCTATCCGCATGAAACGGGAAATACTATGTTATTTCCTCTTCTTATATTACTACTTTTCACTTTGTTCATTGGATTCATAGGAATCTCTTTTGATAATGGAGGAATTGGTAATGGAATAGCAGAGTTAACCATATTATCAAAGTGGTTAACTCCCTCAATAAACTTTACCCAGGAAAGTTCTAATTCTTTTGTAAATTCATATGAATTTATTACTAATGCAATTTCTTCTGTAAGTCTAGCTATCTTTGGTTTATTCATAGCATATATCTTCTATGGATCCGCTTATTCTTTTTTTCAGAATTTGGATTTAATAAACTCTTTTTACAAAGGAAATCCTAAAAAAGAATTTTTAGATCAAGTAAAAAAAAATATATACAGTTGGTCATATAATCGTGGTTATATAGATATTTTCTATACTAGGGTCTTTACCCTCGGTATAAGAGGGTTAACCGAACTCACGGAGTTTTTTGATAAGGGTGTTATTGATGGAATTACCAATGGAGTGGGTCTTGCTAGTTTTTGTATAGGAGAGGAAATTAAATATGTAGGGGGAGGTCGAATCTCGTCTTATTTATTCTTTTTTTTATGTTATGTATCTGTGTTTTTATTCTTTTTTCTTTCTTAAGTTAAGGAATTTACAACAAGTCTCTTGCAAAAATAACTATCCTATCCCCTTTCTACAATCTCTCTATATCCTTGTTACATAAGGTAAGTATTGTATAATAGTTCGGTTTTCCGCGATTTTTTCCATTCCTCTGTGTAAATACCCTAATATGGGTTCACAATCAATAACATCCTCACCATCGAGAGTAACGATCAGTCGAAGAACACCATGCATTGATGGGTGTTGAGGGCCCATATTGACTATCATGAGATCTTTTCTTGTAAGCGGTAGACTCATATCCTTTCTTCCTTAATTCATTATTCCATGAAAATGGATTATTCCATGAATTCCTCAAAGCGAGGCTCATCAAAATGAAAAATCTAAGACTACTATAAGACTACTAAAAAAATAATAAAACAAGAAAAAAATTTGAACGATTAAATTACTGCTCCCGAATATTCAACTGACCGATTAATTTCTTATAACGTACTCTATTTTTCTTTGCCAAATAAGCCAGCAAACGTCGACGTTTTCCCAAAAGTCTTCGTAGACCTCTTTCCGATGAAAAATCTTTTTTGTGTAATTCCAAATGTGAAGCAAGTCTCCGTATCTTATTGGTGAAACTGAATACTTGAAATTCAACAGAACCCCTGTTTTCTTCTTTTTCTTCTTTAACCATAAATCCAAAAATTTTTCTACCTCCTTTCTTTTTCATGTATTTTTCTGATCAGGAAAAATACAAAATTATGTCAGTTATTTTGAAGTTATTCTAATCTCGTACACACACAAATTTGCAATTATTCATCTACTACTGGAATTTGGATTTATTTTATCGATGCAAATTGGATTTGGATAGAAGGGTACATTCTTTCTAATATTTT
>NW_028259461.1:9520958-9565602 GCF_056163025.1 Triticum urartu | reverse complement strand
TAAACTCCCCAGGCGGGTGGCTAATCTCAGGAATGGCTATTTTTGATACGATGCAAACGGTGACACCAGATATATATACAATATGCCTCGGAATAGCCGCCTCCATGGCGTCCTTCATTCTGCTTGGAGGAGAACCCACCAAGCGTATAGCATTCCCTCACGCGAGGATTATGCTTCACCAACCTGCTAGTGCTTATTATCGGGCAAGGACACCAGAATTTTTACTAGAAGTAGAAGAGTTACACAAAGTTCGCGAAATGATCACAAGGGTTTATGCAGTAAGAACAGGCAAGCCTTTTTGGGTTGTATCCGAAGACATGGAAAGGGATGTTTTTATGTCAGCAGACGAAGCCAAAGCTTATGGACTTGTCGATATTGTAGGGGATGAAATGATTGACAAGCACTGCGATACTGATCCAGTGTGGTTTCCAGAAATGTTTAAGGATTGGTAGTGTCCGGATTTCTTGTAAAGTTATTTCACAGCTAAATTCGTGTTTTCCTCGATTTAATAGAAAATAGAAAGACTTCATGATGAGCAATCATCAGGTTAAGATGGATCTAAACCAATCCATTTTTTTCTATATACATACAACATGCCGACGGTTAAACAACTTATTAGAAACGCAAGACAGCCAATACGAAATGCTCGAAAAACGGCCGCGCTTAAAGGATGCCCTCAGCGTCGAGGAACATGTGCTAGGGTGTATGTGCGACTCGTTCAGATCATGACTTCAAACAAATATAAAAAAAATTGAAGTATCCATGATTAGTACCAATGAATAGGATATAGCTTCTCTATCCTAGATTTCTATGGTATATGGAATTTATGGTTTCCTTTGGTGCAAATCCAATTATCTAAATTGGAAATAAGAAGCAATTCTCCCATTGGTAGCAAATGGTTATCCATTAAGCGGAGGAAATAGTAATAAAAAGA
Source organism: Triticum urartu (assembly GCF_056163025.1). Classification (NCBI taxonomy): domain Eukaryota; kingdom Viridiplantae; phylum Streptophyta; class Magnoliopsida; order Poales; family Poaceae; genus Triticum; species Triticum urartu. The sequence continues at coordinate 9,564,668 of NW_028259461.1, read as the reverse complement.
AAAAGGCTTATGCTCCTTTATCTTAAAAGAACGGACTAACAGGGTCAGCTACTTAGCCAACTTTCATAATTAAATACCGTCACTGTATGGATAACTCTTATTGTGAAAAGAGCTATTTACTCTATAATGGATAGGTAGAGCCAAAGAATGTGGACTATACAAGTTCGCAATACCTTTTGATGAAAGAAAGGGCTCCGGTGTATAGAGAGGGCCTCACCGTTTAAAAGGGAACCATAGAAACGATGGAACCCACTATTTTTTTTAGTATTATTAGAATGAATTTGTTATTTCGTATAGAAATAACTGAACGGAGTGGAATAAAAAATCGTGGTTGGGAAGGTTACTATAGCAAAAGCCATTGGAATTAATATTTTATATATCGGAATAATTAGTTTTGTTATTAATGAGAAAAAGGGTGGCTAAAAGAAGAGAAATCATTAGTTATTCATTAAGGTTAATTTGATTCAATGACCAGAGTTCCGCGAGGATATATAGCCCGGAGACGACGAACAAAAATGCGTTCATTTGCCTCAAACTTTAGAGGGGCTCATTTAAGACTTAATCGAATGATTACCCAACAGGTAAAAAGAGCTTTTGTTTCCTCTCATCGAGATAGAGGTAGGCAAAAGAGGGATTTTCGTCGTTTGTGGATCACTCGGATAAACGCAGCAACGCGGGTATATAAAGTATTCGATAGTTATAGTAAATTAATACACAACCTGTACAAGAAGAAATTGATTCTTAATCGTAAAATGCTTGCACAAGTAGCTGTATCAAATCCAAATAATCTTTACACGATTTCCAATAAAATAAAGATCATCAATTAAAGGTATAAATAAAGTAATATACTGGAATAATAAAAGATGAATTCCCGGAGAGGGAACTCCGGGAAGATACAATAAATTAAGATTAAGTGGTAGGAATCAACGAGCTGGATTACTTTCTTTATAATATATATAGGTCTGGCCCTTTCGAATTCGAATAAAACATCAACAATCGGAACTTAAGTTCCGGTTGTTGTTTCTTAAATTTTGGTTGTTGTTTCTTAAGTTTCGATTGGAATTGTACTTTTGCGTTAATTGAGGAATATGTCTATTTTTTCTGGGTCTAGAACCTGTAATTATTGAAATTGACTGGGCTTGAAATTGCTTTTCGTTCTCATAGTTACGAAACGGTAAGAAAGATAAAATACGAGCCTGTTTTATAGCAAGAGTAATTAATCGTTGTTGTTTCAAGGTTAATCTATTTATTCGTCTCGATAATATTTTTCCTTGTTCACTAATAAATCTATTAATTAAACTCATGTTTCTATAATCAATTCGATCTCCCGGGCCAATCCGGGGACGCCTACGAAAAGGTTGTTTAGATTTACGAAAAGGTTGCTTGAATTTACGAAAAGTTTGCTTGGATTTACGAAAGGGTTGCTTGGATTTATTAAAAGTTTGCTTGGATTTACTAAAGGGTTGCTTAGATTTAAGAAAAGGTTGTTTAGATGTATACATGATTTATTCCTTATTTAAAATTTGAAAATTTGAAAATTCACTTCTTTATTTTATTAATTTAGGATCCAGAAGAAGTAGTTTTTCTTTGATCCATATCTTATTTGATTCATATTATAGTATATGAATACCCTCTATACATATGAAATAATATCTACCGGAAATCAGATGAGTTGATTTGTATTTTGTATTCTATACTATGTTTTCTTTATATATTAAATATGAAGTTCTTACTCTTTCTGTTGTTTGGAAAGATCAAACACACGATGTTCCTATTTCTTTATTTCGTGATGAGTCGTATGCTTGCGACAATAACGACAAAATTTTTTGAATTCTAATTGTCCGGGTGTATTGTGGCGATTCTTTTGAGTACTATATCTAGAAATCCCCGTCGATTCCTCATTGGCACCTTTTCGAACACAACTGATGCATTCCAAAATAACTCTGATTCTAACATCTTTTCCCTTGGCCATGAACCTCCTTTTCTTTTTGGATTGACTTAACTTAATTCTTCTACTTATTCTTTTATTCTTCTATTTTGAATCCGAAGAAGAAGAATAAAATTCATTAGAATAATTTTTTTTTATTCTTTAATTAAGTAATAAAAAATAGAGAAATAATTAAAGAATACAATCCTTGTCGAATTAGCAAAGATTTTGGTTCGAAATCCTTTCATTTAATTAGCCAGCCCCGCCTTTTCTATGCTCTGATTTCTGAGGCCTTATTTAGCTTGGGTACCCCTTTAAATTGAATTTCTATTTTCAAAAATGGGGTTTACCAAATTTTTAATGACTCTGAGGTTCAACCCAATCCATCTTTTCTTTCTTTTTCCTTCCGATACTAAAAAAAGATTGAAAAGGATCAAATTTTGTCATATCACGAAGAAATCTATCCCTCCCATAGCAATAACTAGAATTAAAAAAAAGGGAATGACAAAGCATCTGGGAATAAACGATTAATTTCTATCAATAAACCTGCTAAAGCACCAAACCATAGAGTACTTAGCACGGGTGCTACAGAGAGATATGTTTTTATATCCCGCATTGAAAATCCTCCTTCCTTGTTGGAATACATATATGATCATAAACTCTTGCCCAAGATTGTTATGCTATATATAAAATGAACCATATCGACGAAATTTTCCTATCCCTAAAAAAGAAAAAGATGACCCCTTCTTCCTATATATTACCAAGGAAAAGTAATCCTTCTTTTATAGGCGAAATTATATTGGATTTTATATGTATATAATTCCTTAATTATATGAGACCAAAAAGAAGAAATGACACGAGGGTTCTATATATAGATAGAGAAAGAAAGAAGAAGAAAATTATGATGTGGAAAAGAAGACAGGAATTGTGTACAATGGCATTGTACAACAATTTAATTTGGAAAAGGGATGTAGCGCAGCTTGGTAGCGCGTTTGTTTTGGGTACAAAATGTCACAGGTTCAAATCCTGTCATCCCTACCTATTACTTCTTTCTTCTTTATAGGCAGTAGCGACGAGATCAATTAAAGTAAAGTGGGTATAACTTGAATTTGTGGAGACTATACGTACGTGAGATACATTAGGAATAGAAAAAGATTTTCTTTTTGAATGAATGAAAGCGCTCTTAGTTCAGTTCGGTAGAACGCGGGTCTCCAAAACCCGATGTCGTAGGTTCAAATCCTACAGAGCGTGATTCCATCTATTTTATGTCGAAGCAGAGTAAAATAACTTAACAAAATTGAATTGTAACTCCAATTTCAATTTGACCTCCTCTCTGGTCTGGAGGAGGTCAATCAAAAAAAAAAAATGACTCAATCAAAGATCCAACTGATCCCCACGCCTGTATTGCAAATACGCAGTCACGAATAATCCCGCTAAAGTAATAGGAATTAGGCCTAAGACGATTCCAAATAGAAAAACTTCAATCATTTCGATTTGTTCGAGGGGATAAAAAAAGAGGTACGATCTATCCCTAAATAGTACTCTAAATTATCCACGAATCTCAATGACCAAGAAAAGAATTCCTAATTAGTCTGGAAAAGAGTCGTAGAATGCCAGGAATCCCAAAGAAAGATTTTTCTTTTCTGAATTATAATTATTCAGTCAATTCAAATAAGGCGTATCTTGTTCAAGCCAATAAATAGAGCTGGGGTTATAGTTAAAGCAGCCAGTAGAAAACCAAAATAACTAGTTAAAGTAAGCATGAAAGAGTTAAATTCCATTTATTTTTTTTTACTACACTACATATGTTGGTAAAGCATTTACCTAAGTTATGGAAAATTCATAATTCATCAGTTATTTTAGATAATACTAAAAAACAAGATAGAGTAAGATACAGAAGTGTAAAAGAAAGTGGATTCATCAGATGATACATGAGTCCCTAATTCCGAATCAAGAGATTTGTTGTGGAATTTGTCAATTGAGTAAAGTAATAATATTAAGAACTAGATCATCTAACCCCATTGAATGAAAAAAAGAAATTCAATTTTCAGGGAAATTTTTGAATAAGAGATAAATAAACAATTGAATTTGAAAAAAAAAACTTCTTTCTATTTTGGATAATTTCTTTTTCAATAGGACCCTCTTTTTGGAGTGAACGATCGAATATTCCCCTATTCCTTCTTATTTTAACTGATTGTATTCCATATGGAATAAGAGGAGAACAAAAGCATTCCACGACCTGCCAAGGGGCTGTTAAAAAAAAAAAAAAAAGAAAGCTCTTCCTTGAATTTACTTTATTTTTATTCCTTTTTCGAACTCCAACCAAAGTAGATTCGAAGACGAGTCACTTCAATTATCCTTTTAAGTTCTATTCTATCTTCTGTCTTTCCCTATTTCATCTCGTAAAGTTCCGCGCTCGCAGTTTGGTCAAGAAAGTTAGACCTAATCCAACAAACAATACAAGGATGAATTACGAATTATGAAAGGATAGATTTCACATATACTTGTCCTTGTATTGTGTCAGTATGAGAATATCCTTCCTAAATTATTTATCCAAACCTATTGATCATTAACTTAGATTTTCCCAAGATTTTGGCTGCTATTCCGAATTACTCTATTATTCCGAAGCCAATGAAAAGTAAGTAGAACCTACAAAAATGGGGTTTTCTATTGATGCCTTGAATAACATATAGCTTACCTATAGACAAAAAAAAAATAAAAAAGTAATTATGTTTCGGAACCAGGCAAAACCAGATTGCTGTGCCATAGGAAGGATAGCTATACTAATTCGGTATACTCAAAATACACCTTTGGTACAAAATTGACAATCTCACAAGGATGAAATATCAGTAATTTTCTATTTACTGGTCGATCCCATCTTTTACGGAATCAATTCCTTTTTTGAATGTACAAAAATTTTGGGAGTTCAGCATGTCTGGAAGCACGGGAGAACGTTCTTTTGCTGATATTATTACCAGTATTCGATACTGGGTTATTCATAGCATTACTATACCTTCCCTATTCATTGCGGGTTGGTTATTTGTCAGTACGGGTTTAGCTTATGACGTGTTTGGAAGTCCTAGGCCAAACGAGTATTTCACGGAAAGCCGACAAGGAATTCCGTTAATAACCGACCGTTTTGATTCTTTAGAACAACTCGATGAATTTAGTAGATCCTTTTAGGAGGCCCTCAATGACCATAGATCGAACCTATCCTATTTTTACAGTGCGATGGCTGGCTATTCACGGACTAGCTGTACCTACTGTTTTTTTCTTGGGATCAATATCAGCAATGCAGTTCATCCAACGATAAAACAAATTCCAACTATAGAACTATGACACAATCAAACCCGAATGAACAAAATGTTGAATTGAATCGTACCAGTCTATACTGGGGTTTATTACTCATTTTTGTACTTGCTGTTTTATTTTCCAATTACTTCTTCAATTGAGAGAAAGAAAGAGACTAATAAGAATTCTCTTATCCCATTTGGAAGGATACCATCCTTATAACTACCCATGACTGTTTTTGTCTCTAGCATGACCAATTGATAAAATGTGGAGGAAAGTAGGGGAAATGGCCGATACTACTGGAAGAATTCCTCTTTGGCTGATAGGTACTGTAGCTGGTATTGCTGTGATTGGTTTAGTAGGTGTTTTCTTTTATGGTTCATATTCTGGATTGGGTTCATCTCTATAGTAATCGGAGGGACCAGATTGTAAACATGAAAAAGTAGGAGCTTAGCGGGTCCTTACCCCCCTTTATCTGATTAGAGCGGAAAGGACCCGCGGAATTTTTATTTTACTCTTATAACGCGAATTGAATCTATTCGATTCACTCTTATGAAGCAACAAGAAAAAGAGATCACTCGAGGATCCAATATCTTATTCCACGAAGGAAGTATCCTGAAAATCCTTGATTTAGTTTCGAGTAATAAACTAATAAAACCTTAATCAAAACTATTCAACTAGCCTAAAAATAAAAAAACCTTCAATGGAAGAGTTTACTTTTTTTTTGCAAAATTTCTGTAAATTTGAAGTTGAACTTAATTAAACAAGCCAAGCAATTTGCTCACAATCACAAGAAATTTTTCCCCCGCCATATTTTCTTCCCCTCTGTTTGTCCACTACCTCGGCTAAACCTAAGCAAAAGAAAAAGAGGTCCAAGAGACAGACCCGAATAAAGAAGAAATAGTAATCTTTGACGAATTAGGAAGAAAAAGGATTCTTATTTTGATACAAGAAGAATCGGCACAAGAAAAAGGCTTTTTCTTGTGCCGAATAGACGATTAAGAAGACCTGCAATCCCTCCGAAAAAGAAGAAATTTTAATTTGATTGTTCTCGCCTTTGCCTTGGATTCTCTTCTTTTGCATGGGATATAAATAAGGAATTCCAGACATCTCATAAACAAAAAGCAGTCTAAACAAAAAAAGGATTTCCAAAATAGATCATAGATAATTCTAGCAATTGCCAATAAATCGAGGCTTTTTACCAACTTGATGGTAAGAAATCCCGGGACCTAGAAATTCATTTCGTACAATTGAACCTTTTCAAACTGTTTCTTTTTGAGAACCAAAAAAACTTGTGCCAAAATAACGGATGCGAAGAAGAACAAAAGGCCTTGGACACGTAATGGATCCTGAAGCACGATTTCTGCGTCCCCCTGACCAAAACCTCCCACATTAGGATTGCTTGTTAATGGTTGATCAAGCTTGATGGATTCCCCCTCTGAAACAAGAAGTTCTGGTCCGGGAGGTATAATATCAATCACTTGGCGTCCATCTGATGCATCAACTATGGATATTTCATACCCCCCCTTTTCTTTACGTAGTATTTTTCTTACTATACCTGTTGACGTAGCATTATAGACTGTATTGTTACTCTTGCTACCATCAGGATAGATCTGTCCTCTTCCTCGGTTTCCCCCTACATATATGGGATATTTTAAGAAATGAGCATCTTTCTTCGTAGCAGGATCAGGGGAAAGAATGGGAAAGACAATTTCACTATATTTCTTACCGGGAACAGGGCCTATCACAAGAATGTTTTTTTTATCGGGACGATAACTCTGAAAAGCAAGATTTCCTATCTTTTCTTTTAACTCAGGGGAAATACGATCGGGCGGCGCTAATTCGAATCCCTCGGGCAAAATAAGAACAGCACCTACATTCAACCCTCCCTTTTTTCCATTAGCAAGAACTTGTTTCAATTGCATATCATAAGGAATTCGAAGAACTGCTTCAAATACAGTATCGGGAAGCACAGCTTGGGGAACTTCAATATCGACGGGCTTGCTAGCTAAATGGCAATTGGCACATACAATTCGTCCAGTTGCTTCTCGTGGGTTTTCATAACCCTGCTGCGCAAAAATGGGATATGCATTTGAAATAGATGTCCGAGTTATTACGTATATCATGATCGATACAGAAATCGATCGAGTTATCTGTTCCTTTACCCAAGAAAAAGTATTTCTATTTTCCATGTCCAATCGCAGATCCCAGAATTTCTACAATAAATTAGATAGGTAGCTAAGCTAATCTAGTTCCCTATACACGAATCTGTTGTCATTCTACTGCAACAGTTGTACTGCAATGATGAATACCTTAAAGTAGGTATAAATAGAAAGAATTTTGCTAAAATGGAAAAGGGCTTTCTTTCTAAAAAAAGATGCTTGCTAATTTGATTAATATTAATATCGGGAGATCAAATGAATTTATGCTTCACTAATTGAATGATAAATGACTACAAGCGAAGGAGATAGACGATTTAAACAAAAAAAGACCCAAAATTTCAAACATGTATCTAGAATTACTGGAAAACTACAAACAAAAATAGTGAAAATAAGCTCGTTAGGAGCCCATCCAAAATCGTTGTAGACCCAACGAATTACTAGTTCCCAACCACGGGTGGAGTGAAATCCAACAAAAAAATCAGTAACTAAAAGAATAAAAAAAGCTTTTATTGAGTCATTTAAATTATAGAAGAATTCCTGAACCCAAGAATTCAAAATGACAAGTTCCTCTTTACCCAGAAAAAAAGAACCACTTAGAATAGCCAAACAGATTATATTTGTCGAGAAATGCAAAATGGTATGGAGATGATCCTCATTATTTATTTTGACCCATTGTATTATTTCCTTGTGTATTCCTGTAGGAGGTTTTTGTACATGTGTCTTTAGTTTCCCTTTTATCATCTCGTCCAAGAGAGAAAGTTCTTCTAATTCTATGAATCTTTCTAGAATCCTTTTCTCTTGAATATCAGTTAAGAGAGTTTCGGATTGCCTGGTATTCCACCAATTCTTAATCCAAAGTTCCAGACATTTGTTAAATGAGGAAGAGACCCCCCAAGGCAAAAGTACGATAAATACAAGATATAGTAAAGAAGGCAATGCTTTCTTTTTTTTCATTTTTGATCTGTAAATGGAGTTGTTAATGAATATGCTTCATTCGCTGACTCTATTCCATTCCCTGACTCTATATGATGATATTTCTATTTCATGATATTTCTATTTCTTTGAAGCAAAAACTCTATAGGTTTGATACCCTGTATCTATTCTTCTTTTTTGTATATTAGTTATTAGTGGAATTTCAGTGCATTGGGTTCTTTCTTAGATCTAGATGGAATGAAATAGTGAAATAGAATAAAAAAAAAGCCCTTTCGGATGAAAAAGGAAGAATAGTATGCGATATATCTAACTTGGATAAAAAAAAATTAAAAGCAAATTTCTCTTATCCTCGTTTGTTCCTTCCTTTAGATAAATACTTAAAAATCCCCTTACAATAACAAATCCAATTTAGAAGGGACTTCCTCCCTGTGTTGAGAAAACTTTTCTTCTTCCAATTCTTCTTTTCTTCATTCAACTCAGTTCAAAAAAGATACCTCAAAATACTTCAATTGGTACGCGCAAGAAATAGGCCAATTCGGCAGCTTTTTGTTCAATTTCTCGTGGAGTAAAAAATTTATCATCAGTACGAGTCAAGGGAATGATCCCCTGGCCCCGGATTTCCATATAAAGAATACGACGAGGATAAAGACCCTCTTTAACCTGAATTCTAATTGATTGGATATCCCGCATAAGGAATCGAAGGAAGACGCGACGTTTTATTCCAGGGAATCCCCAACGAAAAATGCACACTATTCCCTCTTTTCTATCGAATCGGTCATAACCACTACCTACATTCCACAAAATAGTACACCACAAGTAGGAGCTAATGAATAGGCCTGCGATTCCGTAGAAAGACATCACGACCCCCTGCGGAAAAAAAAGAATTTCTTGAGATGGAAGTATAGATATAATATTCTTACCAAGATAACTGGAAATCCCAACCGATAAGAATCCTAGTGAACCTAGAAAAAGAATACAGGCCCAGAAAAAATTACCCCTTTTTCGAGAACCTTTTAGAAGTTCTACCCATATGTGTTCTGATCGCCAATTCATATTAGATATACTAAATCCAGCAGCGGTCGATTGAAATTGAGAGAATAAGCTAAATAATTTTGACTTTACTTTTTTTGATTCTGAAATCGCCTTCAGCAACTAGTACTCCTGTGAAATAATAGGTTAGATACATTGACTTTCTATTCAAAAAATATTCGTTGATTCAATTAAAATAAATAAAATAAAACTCGCTATACCTGGCTCTGCATATTCATGCATTTATGCTCGTAGCCTATATCCGCATCCATAACCGTTTTTCATTTGTGTGTAGAAAGTGTGTGTAGAAAAAGCCACATACCCTACCATATTATATTACTTACACTAAAAAATACTAGACAATCTTATTTTTTTGCACATAAAGAAATAAAGAAGTCATTGCAATTGCCGGAAATACTAAGCCTACTAAAGGCACGAAAATAGAAGGTAAGTTTAAATCCGTCATGGAATAGGTGTCTCAATTCAAATTTACTATTTCTATCTAGTCGAAAAATATCTTAAGATTCTTATGATATAATTAAGTATATCTATTATAAGGAATATTGACTATTGTATTGTATTTTTTATTTTTAGTTTGAAAAATATTCTGTAAAAAAAATGAAAGGATAATAAGAAAATTCCAAAAAAGGAGAACTAATTAAAAAGATTTTATTTTGATTTTCCCATCCTCATGGCCTTTCTATCTTTCTAATCTAATTTGAAATTGGATTCAAAAGAAAGCGGTTAGAATTTACTTCCTGCATACATACTTCTCTAGAAGCGCATACAATAATGCGTGGTAAAGGCGGAAAAATAGTATATTCAATCAAAATCAAAGGGCAAATTATCTTACCTACTATAGATCCCCTACTACCCTCTTAGACTTTAAAAGGCGATATACCACCCAAAGAAAGGGTATGAAAATGCCGGGTGGAGTTAGCTTTTCGACGAAGACCTGTCCCGTGCAGCGAAGCCCTGTTAGTAAGACCCCCCGCAATAATGGATTATAGAAGAATATTATTCCAAATACTCCTCTGGACGCATATAGTAGCATTGCGATTCCGAATCTTTTTTATTTATGAATATGAACAGAAAAAATTCATTGTATCGTTGGGTCGGAGCGGAGGTTTGGTCCAGAAAAATTAGAAACAAAACGTCTACTCTACCGCATTGAAGTCTATAGCGCTGTATTTCCACGAAAGTATAATTCTTACCATCAGGATACGATCCTTTCTTTTGAACTAAACGTCTCTACGATGGGTCCAGGTTCTATGTCCAATCCCAAATCAAGGATTTCTCGCTCTTGATCGGAGTCATAAACTAAAAAAAAACTACCTTTTTATCCTTTTTCTCAAGGTTATAGAAAACTTCCTTATCTAGTTCTAGCATTTTGAAAAAAAAAAAATGCTTCTTTTTTTACACACAGTTCGAGTCACTTGTTGACTCACGATTACGCCTGTTAAAAGTTTCAAACGTCCTCTTTTTTGAAATTGAAAGAGAGTCCTATAAAAAGGTCTAACTTCCAAACTATGTCTTTTTTCATTCATTCTCCTTTAGTTTTTTTCTCTATCTAGAAGTGGAATAGAATAACCCGGTTGAAGGGTAATGATCATACGTCTGTAATGCATTGTATGGCCCAGAATAGGTCCTATTCTTCTACCTTTTCCAGGTAGTCGATGGCTATTCACAGCTACCACCTTAACACCAAAGAAGAGTTCGACCCAATGCTTTATTTCTGTCTTAGTGAATCCCGATTCGACATTAAAAGTATATTGATTCTTTCCCAATAAACGAAGACTTTTTTCTGTAAATACTGCGTATTTGATTCCATTATCATTATCATATGATAATACTATATTTTATTATTTTATTATTTTATTTGTATTTCTTTATTGTATTATACCTTAATATATATATTCTAGATATATAGAATAGACGAATCTCAATTTGTCAAGTCTCATGATCATATCATGATCTATTTTTATTCGGCTCAATCTTTTTTTTCTAAAAAAGATTGAGCCGAGTTTAATTGCAATCAATTAGAAGAATAAAGAAGAATTACTGCATTTCATAACTGATTTTTTTCTCTTTTTATTTCGTTTCTTTTTTATTTATACCTTCTTTATCTTTAGTTTTATCTAGTTAATCAATAGTATCTACCGGCTCGAACTCGAATTTGATCGCCTTCCATACTTCACAAGCTGCGGCTAGTTCAGGACTCCATTTGCAAGCTGCTCGGATAATTTCATTACCTTCGCGAGCAAGATCGCGCCCTTCGTTACGAGCTTGTACACAGGCTTCTAAAGCCACTCGATTAGCTGCTGCACCAGGTGCATTTCCCCAAGGATGTCCTAAAGTTCCTCCACCAAATTGTAATACAGAATCGTCCCCAAAGATTTCGGTCAGAGCTGGCATATGCCAAACATGAATACCACCTGAAGCTACCGGTATAACACCTGGCATGGATACCCAGTCCTGAGTGAAAAAGATACCGCGAGCACGATCTTTTTCAATAAAATCATCGCGCAATAAATCAACAAAACCTAAAGTCATTTCGCGTTCCCCTTCTAACTTACCTACTACTGTACCGGAGTGGATATGATCTCCCCCAGACATACGCAATGCTTTAGCTAATACACGGAAATGCATACCATGATTTTTCTGTCTATCAATAACTGCATGCATTGCACGGTGAATGTGAAGAAGTAGGCCATTGTCGCGGCAATAATGAGCCAAAGTAGTATTTGCGGTGAATCCCCCAGTTAAGTAGTCATGCATTACAATAGGAACCCCTAATTCTCTTGCAAATACAGCTCTCTTAATCATTTCTTCACATGTACCCGCAGTCGCATTCAAGTAATGCCCCTTGATTTCACCGGTTTCGGCCTGTGATTTATAAATAGCTTCGGCACAAAAGACAAAACGGTCTCTCCAGCGCATAAATGGTTGTGAGTTTACGTTTTCATCATCTTTGGTAAAATCAAGTCCACCACGTAGACACTCATAACACGCTCTACCATAATTTTTTGCGGATAATCCCAATTTTGGTTTAATAGTACATCCCAATAAAGGACGACCGTACTTGTTCAACTTATCTCTTTCAACTTGGATACCATGAGGCGGGCCTTGGAAAGTTTTTGAATAAGTAGGGGGAATTCGTAGATCCTCCAAACGTAGAGCACGTAGGGCTTTGAAACCAAATACGTTACCTACAATGGAAGTAAACATGTTAGTAACGGAACCCTCTTCAAATAGGTCTAATGGATAAGCTACATAACAGATCCATTGGTTGTCTTCCCCAGCAACAGGCTCGATGTGATAGCATCGTCCTTTGTAACGATCAAGACTGGTAAGTCCATCAGTCCAAACAGTTGTCCATGTACCAGTAGAAGATTCGGCAGCTACTGCAGCCCCTGCTTCTTCGGGCGGAACCCCAGGCTGAGGACTTACTCGGAATGCTGCCAAGATATCAGTATCCTTAGTTTCATACTCTGGGGTGTAGTAAGTCAATTTATAATCTTTAACACCAGCTTGAAATCCAACACCTGCTTTAGTTTCTGTTTGTGGTGACATAAGTCCCTCCCTATAACTCTTGAATTAAGAATTCTCACAATAACAGGGTCTACTCGATGTTAATTAGGCGTAAATGAAACTTTAGCAAAAATCTCGTAAAACAAAAAGGATATTCAATTAATATAATATCAACTCATTAAAGAAAATTGAGGGCATGCTTAGGTTAATGAATATGTTTCATTCATATATAATGCGTACACCCTGTGTATGTTCTATCCTATAGGAATTCCAATATAGGAATTCGATAGGAATTGAGTTGTTGTTGTTATGGTAAGTTAACACGGTTCGTTATTAAACCATGGATTTGATTTACCAAATCCATAATTATTGTATACTCTTTGATAGATATAGCGCAACCCAAATTAATTCCTAATCCTTATTTTACAAGTTCTTAATAGTTCTCTTTTCTTATTTTGAATGCAAATACCTAACTAAATACTAATAAAATTCTTTGTTGACAGCAATCTATGCTTCACAGTAGTATATATTTTGTATATCGAAGTCCTAGATAGGAAAGTAGAGTAGGCACAGATCCTCCACAAAAGGCAAAATGTATATGAAAAAAAAGATTGATTGAACTTTCCAATGGACTCATTCCATGAGTAAACGATTGAATGGGATTCGCTTGGGCAACGAAATCAAGTCCTGGTCCCCTTTTCTCTCTTATTGAATTAACTAATTCATTTCCTTTTTACTTTTGGATTTTTTTTGATTTGATTTGGCATTATTCAACAATAAAAAAAGAAAAATTTCGACAAATTCCTTTTTTTTAATTATGTGATAATTATGAGAACCAATCCTACTACTTCTCCTCCCGGGGTTTCCACAATTGAAGAAAAAAGTACAGGTCGTATCGATCAAATTATTGGACCCGTGCTGGATGTCACTTTTCCCCCAGGCAAGTTACCTTATATTTATAACGCTTTGGTAGTCCAGAGTAGAGACACTGCCGATAAGCAAATTAATGTGACTTGTGAGGTACAACAATTATTAGGAAATAATCGAGTTAGAGCTGTAGCTATGAGTGCTACGGACGGGTTGATGAGAGGAATGGAAGTGATTGACACGGGAGCTCCTCTCAGTGTTCCGGTCGGTGGAGCTACTCTCGGACGAATTTTCAACGTTCTTGGGGAGCCTGTTGACAATTTGGGTCCTGTAGATAGTAGTGCAACGTTCCCTATTCATAGATCTGCGCCTGCCTTTATCGAGTTAGATACGAAATTATCCATCTTTGAAACAGGTATTAAGGTCGTCGATCTTTTAGCTCCTTATCGACGTGGAGGAAAAATAGGACTATTTGGGGGGGCTGGAGTAGGTAAAACAGTACTGATCATGGAATTAATCAATAACATTGCTAAAGCTCATGGGGGCGTATCCGTATTCGGTGGAGTAGGGGAACGGACTCGTGAAGGAAATGATCTTTATATGGAAATGAAGGAATCCGGAGTAATTAATGAAAAAAATATTGAGGAATCAAAGGTAGCTCTAGTCTATGGCCAAATGAATGAACCACCGGGAGCTCGTATGAGAGTTGGTTTAACTGCCCTAACTATGGCGGAATATTTCCGAGATGTTAATAAGCAAGACGTGCTTTTATTTATCGATAATATCTTTCGTTTTGTTCAAGCAGGATCAGAGGTATCCGCTTTATTAGGGAGAATGCCCTCCGCAGTGGGTTATCAACCTACTCTTAGTACAGAAATGGGTTCTTTGCAAGAAAGAATTGCTTCTACTAAAAAGGGATCTATAACTTCGATTCAAGCAGTTTATGTACCTGCAGACGATTTGACCGACCCTGCCCCTGCCACAACATTTGCACATTTGGATGCTACTACCGTACTTTCCAGAGGATTAGCTTCCAAGGGTATTTATCCAGCAGTAGATCCTTTAGATTCAACCTCGACTATGTTACAGCCTCGGATCGTTGGCAACGAACATTATGAAACTGCGCAAAGAGTTAAGGAAACTTTACAACGTTACAAAGAACTTCAGGACATTATCGCAATTCTTGGCTTGGATGAATTATCGGAAGAGGATCGTTTAACTGTAGCAAGAGCAAGAAAAATTGAGCGTTTCTTATCACAACCGTTCTTTGTGGCAGAAGTTTTTACTGGTTCTCCAGGAAAGTATGTTGCTCTTGCGGAAACTATTAGGGGATTTCAACTAATCCTTTCCGGAGAATTAGACGGCCTACCTGAACAGGCTTTTTATTTGGTGGGTAACATCGATGAAGCTAGCACGAAAGCTATAACCTTAGAAGAGGAGAACAAATCGAAGAAATGAAATTAAATCTTTATGTACTGACTCCTAAGCGAATTATTTGGGATTGTGAAGTGAAAGAAATCATTTTATCCACTAATAGTGGCCAAATTGGCGTATTACCAAACCACGCCCCCATTAACACAGCAGTAGATATGGGTCCTTTGAGAATACGCCTCCTCAACGACCAATGGTTAACAGCGATTCTGTGGAGCGGTTTTGCGAGAATAGTTAATAATGAGATCATCATTTTAGGAAATGATGCGGAACTGGGTAGTGATATTGATCCGGAAGAAGCTCAAAAGGCACTTGAAATAGCCGAAGCTAACTTGAGTAAAGCTGAGGGTACGAAAGATTTGGTTGAAGCGAAGCTCGCTCTCAGACGAGCTAGGATACGAATCGAGGCTGTCAATTGGATTCCCCCATCCAATTGAAGACAATCCAGTGGTTTATAGTTGATACAAAGAAAAAGGGAAGAGGGGTAGAAAAAGTTATTAGATAGCGAAGCGAAGTAAGTCCAATGCTATCTAGTAATTTTTCTACCTACTTACCTACTATTGGATTTGAACCAATGACTCCCGCCGTATGAAAGCAATACTCTAACCACTGAGTTAAGTAGGCAATTTATCACCACAAAGGAAGACCCATTACTTCGATCGATTATATATTGAATCCCTTTTCTAAGCAATACCGCTCTGTTATTGGTCTGTTATATACTAAATACTAAACTAAATACTAAACAGATACAGATCAAAGGGGTATCCTCTGGCATTAGAAAATATTCATCTTGACAAGAAATTATCTATATGTTAAGATATCTCTGATAAGGGCTATAGCTCAGTTCGGTAGAGCAACTCGTTTACACGTGCGCCAATGCTTTTCAAAGGAGCTTATTATGCAATGAACATAATCGATCTTATTGCAAAATCAATGTCTTACTTCATAGATTCGAGAGAATAGGAGAACAGTAGCCTGACAAACAGTCGGTTCAGTCCGATTCAGGTGCCAATTCAGGTGCCTAATCAAATAGAACCCTTATGGATTTGCTAGTTGATAAGGTAAATATCCAGCCCACTAAATGCTAGGCGTAATGAGGATAAGGGCCTCCAAAAAACTTCTTTTCGTTCTATGAACTTTAAGGTGTATGAAGTCTCATAGTTAACTCTTGCAGTGGAACGATAGAGACTCCATTTCACTTAGGTTGATTTAATTTAGACCGGAGGCAGACCTAAGTCAAGGTAATCCTCCTTTGAAACACTTTGGTATTGCTCCTAGATAGATCATAATACAAAAAATCAATCAGAGCACAGGGAGCCATCTCATTATCTTTCCGTAAAGAAAAACTATGGTGGACTAACTGATCTTTAAATCAGTTTATGAAAGAGCCCAATGCAAAAAAATGCATGTTGGGTCTTTGAAACAGTTCAAATCATTTCGATAATAATCCGTTTGATCTGTTTTACCGAGAAGGTCTACGGTTCGAATCCGTATAGCCCTAATATGCCCTTTTTTAGATTTTAGGATCTCTATCCTATGTTTTCTTTAGTTTAGTATAGTTTTCATTTTCTCATTAGTATTTGTTTATAGACTGGATAGGCGCCTGCGACATAGAATAGAGATAAAAGCATTACCAAAGGCTCATTCATCGAAAATCAAAATCATACAGACAGGAAAAGAAAAACGAATTTCTATCAAATCAATAGAAGAAAGGATCCTTTCCCTGATTTGAATCCCGTCCTCCTTCAAATAGGATATCTCTAGACTTCCCTATAATAACTGCAATGATTTTATCCATTTTGCGAATTCCTACTTTGTTTTAAGTATATTTATTACTTTGTTTATAGATACATTATGTAAATTGATCAACTTTAAATAGAAAAAATAAAGTAAAGAGTAAATAAGAAAACAGAATATTCTGTCTCAT
This sequence comes from Triticum urartu, assembly GCF_056163025.1. Taxonomy (NCBI): domain Eukaryota; kingdom Viridiplantae; phylum Streptophyta; class Magnoliopsida; order Poales; family Poaceae; genus Triticum; species Triticum urartu. Next base: position 9,547,570 of record NW_028259461.1, on the reverse strand, counting down.
AGTTCTGAAATAGAGTTCTTTATTTTTATTTTATAGTATTACTTCTCATTAATTATACTGCATAGATTAGTCCTACTATCTTAATTAGGTTCTAATTTAGTAGTATTCTCATTTTTATTTAATAGTCTCTTATTATTTTATTATTAAATATTAAATAAAGGATAGAGCTATTCTTTTTTCTAGAGATTCTAGAGAAAGCGAGACAAAGTGAAACGAGAAAGTTTTCTTTATATAAGAATTAGATCTACATACACCATATCTAAATAGAATGGAAATCCAAAAGAAAGGGAGTTGGGATTCCATTGGATGAATCTTTAAAGAAGATGCAGCACAGAGGAAACAAAGGCTAAACTTAAACTAAGCGCTTTTGTTTGAACAAAAAAGATTCTTGTTTCACCGAGGAAAAGAGAGAAGTTCTGGATAAATTGACAATGCTGAATTGAATTGACTAATTTAAGTTCCGCCTATTCCACATTAATGGGAGTACATTATGTTTCTGCTTCACGAATATGATATTTTTTGGACATTTCTAATAATAGCAAGCCTTATTCCTATTTTGGCATTTTCGATTTCAGGACTTTTAGCCCCGGTTAGTGAAGGACCAGAGAAGCTTTCTAGTTATGAATCGGGTATAGAACCCATGGGAGGGGCTTGGGTACAATTCCGAATACGCTATTATATGTTTGCGCTCGTTTTTGTTGTTTTTGATGTGGAAACCGTCTTTCTATACCCTTGGGCAATGAGTTTCGACGTATTGGGTGTATCCGTTTTTATCGAAGCTTTGATTTTCGTGCTTATCTTAGTTGTTGGTTTAGTTTATGCATGGCGAAAAGGAGCCTTGGAATGGTCTTAACTGAATATTTAGACAAAAAAAAAGAAGGAAAAGATTCTATTGAGACAGTTATGAATTTGATTGAGTTTCCCTTACTTGACCAAACAAGTTCCAATTCTGTTATTTCAACTACACCAAATGATCTTTCGAATTGGTCAAGACTCTCCAGTTTATGGCCCCTTCTATACGGTACCAGTTGTTGTTTCATTGAATTTGCTTCATTAATAGGCTCACGATTCGACTTTGATCGTTATGGATTGGTACCAAGATCAAGTCCTAGGCAAGCAGACCTAATTTTAACAGCCGGTACGGTAACAATGAAAATGGCTCCCTCTTTAGTGAGATTATACGAGCAAATGCCTGAACCAAAATACGTCATTGCTATGGGAGCCTGTACTATTACAGGGGGAATGTTCAGTACGGATTCCTATAGTACTGTTCGGGGAGTTGATAAGTTAATTCCTGTGGATGTCTACTTGCCGGGCTGCCCACCTAAACCGGAGGCAGTTATAGATGCCCTAACAAAACTTCGTAAGAAGATATCGCGAGAAATAGTTGAGGATCAAACTCTATCTCAAAATAAAAATAGATGTTTTACTACCAGTCACAAGCTTTATGTTAGGCGCAGTACTCATACAGGAACTTATGAGCAAGAATTGCTCTATCAATCACCATCTACATTAGATATATCTTCTGAAACTTTTTTCAAATCCAAAAGTTCAGTACCTTCCTACAAATTAGTGAATTAGGAGAGGGGCTCTTTTGTGTAGAAAAATAAAAAGCAGGGCAATCTTTCAAACTTGCATCCGAAATGTGAAATATTTATACAAAGAGGGAGAGATGAAGACAATGCAGCAGGGTTGGTTATCTAATTGGCTAGTCAAACATGAGGTGGTTCATAGATCTTTGGGCTTTGATCACCGAGGAATAGAGACTTTACAAATAAAAGCAGGGGATTGGGATTCCATTGCTGTCATTTTATATGTATATGGTTACAATTATTTACGCTCCCAATGTGCTTATGATGTAGCACCCGGTGGATCTTTAGCTAGCGTGTATCATCTTACGAGAATACAATATGGTATAGATAATCCAGAAGAAGTCTGCATAAAAGTCTTTGCCCAAAAGGATAATCCTAGAATTCCGTCTGTCTTCTGGATTTGGAGAAGTGCCGATTTTCAAGAACGCGAATCTTATGATATGGTGGGAATCTCTTATGATAATCATCCGCGCCTTAAACGTATCCTAATGCCTGAAAGTTGGATAGGCTGGCCCTTACGTAAGGATTATATAACCCCCAATTTTTATGAAATACAAGATGCTCATTGAATGATAAGAAATTCATGCTCACTTATACAACACAACTCCAGATTTTATTCAAGTCAAGGAATATTTTTAGGTTCTTTTCCTAGATGAAACGGAATACCTATTTATAATTAATTCCTAATTATACAAAAGCATTCCAGATAGACTGAGCAAAAAAAGGGTTTCATTTGGATTCCCCTATTTTGAAAATCGCATATTAATTTCCTTCATATGAACAGAAAAATAGGATGACTCAAAGAAGTTCTCTACCAGGAACTTTGTACCGCGCACATTACTTAGCACAACTAGGAAAATAAGATAAGATAAAGATAAGCAAGACTAAAAAAATATTCGTCGGAATAGCGGAATACAAAATTAAGAAACGCAAAAAAATAAAGGGGAATCTCACCCCCTTCTTTATCATAAAGAAAAGATATATTTTAAAACTTCTTTAAAAAGAAAAAGAAGTGCCTCTATATTTATATTATAGATTTATCCACTTAGATGAATAAATATTATTAATGAATATGTATCACAATCCATCTCGAGGTATTTGGATCAATACCTATTCGGTGGATCTTTTTTTTTTTTTTCTCTGCCAGGAACCAGATTTGAACTGGTGACACGAGGATTTTCAGTCCTCTGCTCTACCAACTGAGCTATCCTGACCTTTTCTTGTGCATCATCCTAGTAGAGTATTTGTATCTATGTCAATTAAAAGGACTAAAAATTAATTAAAGTATTTCAAATTTTAAATTTGAAAATGGGGGGGGTAGTCCTATGCATTGTGCATGGTTTACTTAAATAAAACTTAAAAATAGAGTGAATAACCAAGATTTCTTGCCGATACTCTAATAAAAAAGAAATCTATTCAATGAATAGGATAAGATCCATTGAGTTCTCTTCGCATTCCTTTGTGAAAGAGTAGAATGAGAAAGCTAATGAATCTTAAACCCATTGCATTGATAAAAAGAAAAAAAAGTGCATTGATAAAAAGAAAAAAAAAAAGAGGATAAATAATAATAATATAGTATAGTTAGGGAATAAAAGAGGATTTGGGGATAGAGGGACTTGAACCCTCACAACTTATAAAGTCGACGGATTTTCCTTTTACTAGAAATTTCATTGTTGTCAGTATTGACATGTAGAATGGGACTCTCTCTTTGTCCTCGTCCGATTAATCCACTTTTTTAAAGATCTCGAAAACTTTGAATTTTAATTGAAGAATTTGATTATTCAATATTCGATTGGAGTGGATTCACAATAATGAAAAAAAAAAATTATGATATGAGTTTTTTATTTCATAATCATTATCATTTCTAATTTCATTTTTAAAAAAGATAAAGAACCTATATTATAATTAGAATATAATATGAGTTCTGTGATTAATCGTTTGCTATGTCAGTATCTATACGTGTTTATTAAATGTATAAGGTATAAAACCCCTCTTTCTCTAATTTAGAACTAGAAGGAATTCCACTAACAACACAACGTAATTAACTCGATTCGTTAGAACAGCTTCCATTGAGTCTCTGCACCTATCCTTTTCCTTTGTATTCTAGTTCGAGAACCCCTTGTTTTCTCAAAACACGGATTTGGCTCAGGATTGCCCTTTTTTAATTCCAGGGTTTCTCTGAATTTGGAAGTTACCACTTAGCAGGTTTCCATACCAAGGCTCAATACAATCAAGTCCGTAGCGTCTACCGATTTCGCCATATCCCCATTTCCCTCTTCTTTGAGACCAGGATTCCTTGTGTAATTTCATCCATCTCTTAGTTTTTTTTTTGAATCATTGAGTTCATCACTCAACGTAGTCTAGCAGTTCAGTTCGACTCTATTTGAGAGACCTCGCTTGCTTATTGCAATTCAGAATTGAATTGATTCTATCCTTGATGTATTTGCAATTCAATCCGAATCAATATATCCAAAAGTTTTTATCTCCCCCACCTCCCGTCTTACTTTTTTATAGTATTCAAAATTATACTATAACGCTTGATATTTATTCTTTTTTTCTAATCAGAATTAGCAATTTTATTTACTCTGACTCTATGTTCCCCTTAGTGAAATATTAATCCTCAAATTATTAACAAATAATAAAGTCTATAATGATCGAATGAAAATACCAATAAATTCTATAATTTTATTTTTTAATATCCTATAGTTAAGCATATCAAGCTAACTTTATCTTTAAGAAGTTTTAGTATTTTTTTATTTTTATAAGTATAACTTCAAATTTAGAACTAGTTAATAGCTAAGATTAATAACTAATATCTGAGATTTTACGGATTTCCTATACTATACCTATTTCTATTTGTTACACTATTTCCGTTATGTAAGCCCACTTAGCTCAGAGGTTAGAGCATCGCATTTGTAATGCGAGGGTCATCGGTTCAAATCCGATAGTCGGCTTTTTTTTCTCTATCGATGTTCTACGAACAAGAATCTCTTTTTTTCCGAATTAAATGGAGAATCCAGGATCTTTTATGTTTTTTACCTTACAATTTTGCTAGATACAAAACAATAAAATAAATAATATATATACAAAAAAAAAAGATTTTGATGAAATTCCATTTTTTGGGGTACTTTAGTTGATTTTACTCTGTTTATCCTGTAGTTTAATTCAGTTTTAATTTCGATGTATTCTGTAATGTAAATACAATGAAATTAATTGTGTAAAATGAAATTTCAATAAAATAAAAAAAGGAGTCTTCATGTCCCGTTATCGAGGACCTCGTTTAAAAAAAATACGCCGTCTGGGAGCTTTACCAGGACTCACTAGAAAAACACCTAAATCCGGAAGTAATCTTAAAAAAAAATTCAATTCTGGGAAAAAGGAGCAATATCGTATTCGTCTTCAAGAAAAACAGAAATTGCGTTTTCATTATGGTCTGACAGAACGACAATTACTTAGATATGTACATATCGCTGGAAAAGCAAAAAGGTCAACAGGCCAGGTTTTACTACAATTACTTGAAATGCGTTTGGATAATATCCTTTTTCGATTGGGTATGGCTTCAACCATTCCTGGGGCCCGCCAATTAGTCAACCATAGACATATTTTAGTTAATGGTCGTATAGTCAATATACCAAGTTTTCGTTGCAAACCCCGAGATATTATTACTACGAAAGATAACCAAAGATCAAAAGGTCTGGTTCAAAATTATATTGCTTCATCGGACCCGGGGAAATTGCCAAAGCATTTGGCGATTGACACGTTGGAATATAAAGGACTAGTAAATAAAATCCTAGATAGGAAGTGGGTCGGTCTCAAAATAAATGAGTTGTTAGTTGTAGAATATTACTCTCGTCAGACTTGAACTTAACGAAAAAAGGAAAGGTTCATAGAATTTTCTTCCCCTTCCCCTTTCCCCGAACTAAATCGCCCTAAGACCATTACCATTAATTTGTATTTTCCCATCAACTAGCTAAAATTGATTAACCCTAGGATTAGGATCCTTTTTTCTTTTTTCCTCTATGTGTATTTTACATACCACAGTAATTTGCTATAGAGAATTTCTAATTTCTATTAAATCAAAATAAGATAATATAAGATATTATATTATTGCTGGAAAAAATTGTTATTTGATTTGATACATTGTGATCCTTAACGTTGATGAATTAAGAAAAACGGAAAGAGAGGGATTCGAACCCTCGGTAAACAAAAGTCTACATAGCAGTTCCAATGCTACGCCTTGAACCGCTCGGCCATCTCTCCTACATAACTTATTATGGAAAATAAACTGAGTGAATAGCGAGTTTTCTTATTCCTGCAGTACAGGTACAACCGCAACCACTCGGGGGTTCCATAGTTCTATTGGAAAAATTCCTTTTGATCTAAGTGGAAGGATACAGGATTTTTTACTAGAAATTGCGCTCGCTATAAAATAAAAGTTTTAATTTGGGTTTTCCCGCAACTAAAGAAAAAGAAAATGGAAGAATTCTTCTTATTGCATAATAAAATAAAGAAACCTTAGAATTCCGTTTGCATAAGATACGCTACACCATACTATCGAAATCAAAAATAGGGTATGAGACAATTAATAACTTTGAAAACACGAAATAGTTGATAACATAAGTTGTTGTTCAGAAATAGGAAAGTGGAATGAAATCCAGTCTTAGTCAAATATTTCATATCTCTTCGTGTCCAAGCAGAAGGAAAAGGATACAATTTGAGCTGAGCGGAAAATCCATATCTCTCTTATCCATTTAAAGCATATGGATTTAGAGTAGAGCATATGGATCAATCTATTTATAATTATAAGAATCGAATGTGTTTGTTTTTATGTTATTTTGTGAAGGAATGAAAACAATTCTATATAGAATGGGTTGGGAATTATGCCTAGATCCCGTGGAAATGGAAATTTCATTGATAAGACCTCCTCAATTGTAGCCAATATTTTATTGCGAATAATTCCGACAACCTCAGGAGAAAAAAAGGCATTTACTTATTATAGAGATGGTGCGATTTGACTCTTTTTTTTGCTTTTTTTTAGCCCTACCTATACCTCAGTCTTACGAAAAAGAGAGGGGGGTTGGCATAGAGAGAACCAAATTTGTAAAGCAAACAAACCCACGCTTCGGGAAGGTGAGGCGAACTAACAATTCCTTCCGTCGTGTATCCTCGATTGATGCGGCTTCAGATACTTCAATTGTAGATTTGAGTATTGAGCGAAAGGTTACACCTACAGGATATGGTATGGTATGGATTACAGGCCAATCCTACTCTATTAGTATCCGTAGGCAGCATAGGGGAGAAAAGCACTACACCTAGAAATAGGAATCAACAAGAGAAAAACTTTGTTAGAAATTACCCCTTTCCTGATCGGTATCAGGGCTGGGAAGAATGGTTGGGATAACAAACAACCATCAGGTTTGTACTTTGGATACCCCTATAACCATCAAAGATCGTTGAAGTAGCTAATTCCTCTAAATAGGAGGCGTTGAGAACAAAGAAATTATTGGAGCTATCGTTTTCCTCTAGCATTAATAGAATTCATTGGTGTTAAGAAAAACCTCTTGTGGGAAGGTTGGCTAGAGATTTCTTGGAAAAATACCAGCCCCTTTCGGTTCATAATGAGACGGGACTAATTCTATTTTGATTCTATAGATTATTTCGCTTAGTACTATTATGTACAGAAGGGAGGAGCCGTATGAGATGAAAACCTCATGTACGGTTTTGGAACGGAGATTTTTTGAATAGAATGAACGACCGTAACGGATGTTTGGCTCAATCCGAAGGAAATTATGCGGAAGCTTTGCAAAATTATTATGAAGCTACGCGACTAGAAATCGATCCCTATGATCGAAGTTATATACTCTATAACATAGGCCTTATACACACAAGCAATGGAGAGCATACAAAGGCTTTGGAATATTATTTCCGGGCACTAGAACGAAACCCCTTCTTACCGCAAGCTTTTAATAATATGGCCGTGATCTGTCATTACGTGCGACTATCTCCACTATAGAAAGAAAAAAAAAAAAGAGAGGATCAAATTTTCTAGTAAATACTAGAAAAAAAGGGCTTTCTACATAGGGATCGTAAAAACAACGATTTTTCCCTATCAGCTGTAGGAAGGAAGGACACTTCACGAGAATCAAAAAACGAAGAAAGTATGGCCTATACTACTACTCTATGGATAAAGTTTCTCAAATTGATAGAGAAAGCACCGTAAAGATCAATTAGTGAGCGACTGGGTCGATACAACTAAAAAAAACTGCTTACTTATCCCATGATATGGGGCAAAATTTAGGAATCCGCTTATGTAATAGAGCCGATCCACTAAGGGATTAAGCAGCGGTGTAGTATCAGATCCCAAAGATAGTAAGTTCTTTTTTCTTTCTTATGGAAAAAAGTCTTTTTCAAGGATTCTATAGAGATTTCATATATGAAACCGGGATAGTTACCTCTCAGAAAATTTGAACGAAGGCTCTATATCTATCTATGCTTCATTCTTCTGAAGGTGGGAAAAAAGATCAAACTGATTATTGATAAAAATTAGGGTTTGAAACTTAGGTAATTAATTTCTTCTGCTTAACCCAAGAACAAATTGGATCGATTTTTGATAAATCGAATTCAGTTAAGATAGGGGAAATTCAGATAGCAATTTCTGAGCCGTATGAGGTAGGAAACTCTCAAGTACGGTTCTAAGGGAAGGAACTTCCTATTCCGACCGAGGAGAACAGGCCATTCTACAGGGTGATTCGGAAATTGCGGAAGCTTGGTTTGATCAAGCTGCTGAATATTGGAAACAAGCTATAGCGCTTACTCCGGGAAATTATATTGAAGCACAGAACTGGTTGAAGATTACGAAGCGCTTTGAATTTGAATAAGACCATGCTCCTTCTTTTTCATAAAATGGGTGGTTTGGTTGTTGATCCATTAATCAAATAAATTAGGTCGTAAGATCGAATCAAGAATTTCATTATATCCATTTCTTATACCTTCTATTTTATATGATATTTCATAAGAATAAACCATAGGGATAGGGTCTAGAATAGAAGTAATAAAGTGAATAAAAAGAGGGGGCAATCTAAATATTGCTAATATATTAGGACCATCTTATTAATAATTCTAATGAGTTATCTTGGAATTTAGAATCAAATAAAAAACCCTATATTATGCTCAAGGAAAGTAGATATAGATAGGAGCTTATGCCCTCAAAAAAAATACACTAGTTTCTTAAATTAAAAATAAAAAAGATTTTTTTCTTACGTCGAGAAATATTTGTTTTTCAAGATAAACAATGTCCGTTAGGCACCTAATCTTTATGTCATAATAGACCCGAACACTTGCCTCGGATTGACTTCAATATATAATTGCTCCAGTGAATAACTAAAAAAAAAATAGAAGGATGGTAGATAGTAAAGAAAAGAACTAATCACAATATCTATCTTTCAAAATCTATCTTTCAAAATCTATCTTTCAAAATATATATCTTTCAAAGATTCACTAAAAAGACAGTTGGCGGGTCTCTTTGTATGTCTTGTCCGGAAAGAGGAGGACTTAATGATTATTCGTTCGCCGGAACCAGAAGTAAAAATTGTTGTGGATAGGGATCCTGTAAAAACATCTTTTGAGGAATGGGCCAGACCCGGCCATTTCTCAAGAACACTAGCTAAGGGCCCTGATACTACCACTTGGATCTGGAACCTACATGCTGATGCTCACGATTTCGATAGTCATACTGGTGATTTGGAGGAGATTTCTCGAAAAGTCTTTAGTGCTCATTTCGGGCAACTTTCCATTATCTTTCTTTGGTTGAGTGGCATGTACTTTCATGGCGCCCGTTTTTCCAATTATGAAGCATGGCTAAGTGATCCTACTCACATTGGACCCAGTGCTCAGGTAGTTTGGCCTATAGTAGGGCAAGAAATATTGAATGGTGATGTAGGCGGGGGTTTCCGAGGAATCCAAATAACCTCTGGTTTTTTTCAGCTTTGGCGAGCATCTGGAATAACTAGTGAATTACAACTCTATTGTACTGCAATTGGTGCATTGATTTTTGCAGCGTTAATGCTTTTTGCTGGTTGGTTCCATTATCACAAAGCCGCTCCCAAATTGGCCTGGTTCCAAGATGTAGAATCCATGTTGAATCACCACTTAGCGGGATTATTAGGACTTGGGTCTCTTTCTTGGGCGGGGCACCAAATTCATGTATCTTTACCAATTAACCAATTTCTTGACGCTGGGGTGGATCCTAAAGAGATACCACTTCCTCATGAATTTATCTTGAATCGGGACCTTTTGGCTCAACTTTATCCTAGTTTTGCCGAAGGAGCAACCCCTTTTTTCACTTTAAATTGGTCCAAATACGCAGAATTTCTGACTTTTCGCGGAGGACTAGATCCAGTAACCGGTGGTCTCTGGCTGACCGATATTGCGCACCATCATTTAGCTATTGCTATTCTTTTCCTAATCGCAGGTCATATGTATAGGACCAATTGGGGTATTGGCCATGGACTTAAAGATATTTTGGAGGCTCACAAGGGCCCATTTACAGGACAAGGCCATAAGGGTCTTTATGAAATCTTAACAACGTCATGGCATGCTCAATTATCTCTTAACCTAGCTATGCTAGGCTCTACAACCATTGTTGTAGCTCATCATATGTATTCTATGCCTCCCTATCCATACCTAGCTACTGACTATGGTACACAACTTTCCTTGTTCACACACCACATGTGGATTGGCGGATTTCTAATAGTCGGTGCTGCTGCACATGCAGCAATTTTTATGGTAAGAGACTATGATCCAACTACTCGATACAACGATCTATTAGATCGCGTCCTTAGACACCGCGATGCAATCATATCCCACCTTAACTGGGTATGTATATTTCTAGGTTTTCACAGTTTTGGCTTGTACATTCATAATGATACCATGAGTGCTTTAGGCCGTCCACAAGATATGTTTTCGGATACTGCCATACAATTACAACCTATCTTTGCTCAATGGGTACAAAATATCCATGCTACTGCGCCTGGCGTAACAGCTCCTGGTGCAACAACAAGTACTAGCTTAACGTGGGGAGGCGGCGAGTTAGTAGCAGTAGGTGGCAAAGTGGCTTTGTTACCTATTCCATTAGGAACCGCAGATTTTTTAGTCCATCACATTCATGCATTTACCATACATGTGACTGTATTAATACTTTTGAAAGGTGTTTTATTTGCTCGGAGTTCCCGTTTGATACCCGATAAAGCAAATCTAGGTTTTCGCTTTCCTTGCGATGGGCCTGGCCGAGGGGGAACATGTCAAGTATCCGCCTGGGATCATGTTTTCTTAGGTTTATTCTGGATGTACAATGCAATTTCGGTAGTCATTTTCCATTTCAGTTGGAAAATGCAGTCGGATGTTTGGGGTACTATAAGTGATCAAGGGGTGGTAACTCATATTACAGGGGGAAACTTTGCACAGAGTTCCATTACGATTAATGGGTGGCTTCGAGATTTCTTGTGGGCACAGGCATCGCAAGTCATTCAGTCTTATGGTTCTTCATTATCTGCATATGGTCTTTTTTTCTTAGGTGCTCATTTTGTCTGGGCCTTCAGTTTAATGTTTTTATTCAGCGGCCGTGGTTATTGGCAAGAACTCATTGAATCTATCGTTTGGGCTCATAACAAATTAAAAGTTGCTCCTGCTACTCAGCCTAGAGCCTTGAGCATTATACAAGGACGCGCTGTAGGAGTAACCCATTACCTTCTGGGTGGAATTGCCACGACATGGGCATTCTTCTTAGCGAGAATTATTGCAGTAGGATAGTGGCTAGGAGGATTTGAAAGGCATTATGGAATTAAGATTTCCCAGGTTTAGCCAAGGCTTAGCTCAGGACCCCACTACTCGTCGTATTTGGTTTGGTATTGCTACCGCACATGATTTCGAAAGTCATGATGATATTACTGAAGAACGTCTTTATCAGAACATTTTTGCTTCTCACTTTGGGCAATTAGCAATAATCTTTCTATGGACGTCCGGAAATCTGTTTCATGTAGCTTGGCAAGGAAATTTTGAATCATGGATACAGGATCCTTTACACGTAAGACCTATTGCTCATGCGATTTGGGATCCTCATTTTGGTCAACCCGCTGTGGAAGCCTTTACTCGAGGAGGTGCTGCTGGTCCAGTGAATATTGCTTATTCTGGAGTTTATCAGTGGTGGTATACAATAGGATTACGCACCAATGAGGATCTTTATACTGGAGCTCTTTTTCTATTATTTCTTTCTACGCTGTCCTTAATAGCGGGTTGGTTACATCTACAACCCAAATGGAAACCAAGCCTTTCGTGGTTCAAAAACGCGGAATCTCGTCTCAATCATCATTTGTCAGGACTTTTCGGGGTAAGTTCTTTGGCTTGGACAGGACATTTAGTTCATGTTGCTATTCCCGCATCCAGGGGGGAGTACGTTCGATGGAATAATTTCTTAGATGTATTACCCTATCCCCAGGGGTTGGGACCCCTTTTGACGGGTCAATGGAATCTTTATGCCCAAAACCCTGATTCGAGTAATCATTTATTTGGTACCGCTCAAGGAGCGGGAACTGCCATTCTAACTCTTCTTGGGGGATTCCATCCACAAACACAAAGTTTGTGGCTGACCGATATGGCTCACCATCATTTAGCTATTGCATTTATTTTTCTCATTGCCGGTCACATGTATCGAACTAACTTCGGAATTGGGCACAGTATTAAAGATCTTTTAGAAGCGCATACTCCTCCGGGGGGTCGATTAGGGCGTGGGCATAAGGGCCTTTATGACACAATCAACAATTCGATTCATTTTCAGTTAGGTCTTGCTCTAGCTTCTTTAGGGGTTATTACTTCCTTAGTAGCTCAACATATGTACTCTTTACCTCCTTATGCATTCATAGCACAAGACTTTACTACTCAAGCTGCTTTATATACTCATCACCAATATATTGCAGGGTTCATCATGACAGGGGCTTTTGCTCATGGAGCTATTTTTTTCATTAGGGATTACAATCCGGAACAGAATGAGGATAATGTATTGGCAAGAATGTTAGACCATAAAGAAGCTATCATATCTCATTTAAGTTGGGCTAGCCTCTTTCTAGGATTCCATACCTTGGGCCTTTATGTTCATAACGACGTCATGCTTGCTTTTGGTACTCCAGAAAAGCAAATCTTGATCGAACCTATATTTGCCCAATGGATACAATCTGCTCATGGCAAGACGACATATGGGTTCGATATACTCTTATCTTCAACGAATGGCCCCGCTTTCAATGCGGGTCGAAGCCTATGGTTGCCCGGATGGTTGAATGCTGTTAATGAGAATAGTAATTCGCTTTTCTTAACAATAGGACCTGGGGATTTCTTGGTTCATCATGCTATTGCTCTAGGTTTGCATACAACTACATTGATTTTAGTAAAGGGCGCTTTAGATGCACGCGGTTCCAAATTAATGCCAGATAAAAAGGATTTTGGATATAGTTTTCCTTGTGACGGCCCAGGGCGCGGCGGTACTTGTGATATTTCTGCTTGGGACGCATTTTATTTGGCAGTTTTCTGGATGTTAAATACCATTGGGTGGGTTACTTTTTATTGGCATTGGAAACATATCACATTATGGCAGGGCAACGTTTCACAATTTAATGAATCCTCCACTTATTTGATGGGATGGTTAAGAGATTACCTATGGTTAAACTCTTCACAACTTATCAATGGATATAATCCTTTTGGGATGAATAGTTTATCGGTATGGGCGTGGATGTTCTTATTTGGACATCTTGTTTGGGCTACTGGATTTATGTTCTTAATTTCCTGGCGGGGGTATTGGCAGGAATTAATTGAGACTTTAGCATGGGCTCATGAACGCACACCTTTAGCTAATTTAATTCGCTGGAGAGATAAGCCCGTGGCTCTTTCCATTGTGCAAGCAAGATTGGTTGGATTAGCTCACTTTTCCGTGGGTTATATATTCACTTATGCAGCTTTCTTGATTGCCTCAACATCAGGCAAGTTTGGTTAATTTAGTTTGTTTTTTTGTACTGTATCAGCACCTAGTTCATTACTCTTGATAGAGAGGGAGGATCTGCCTTTTTAGATTTCTTTTTCTATTTATTTTTCCATCTAGGATTAGAACCGTATACTTGGTAATAATAGCAACGACACATTATGGCAAAAAAAAGTTTGATTCAGAGGGAGAAGAAGCGGCAGAAATTAGAACAGAAATATCATTTGATTCGTCAATCTTTAAAAAAAAAGATAAGAAGCAAAGTTTCTCCCTTGAGTTTGAGTGAAAAAACGAAAATGCGAGAAAAATTGCAATCCCTACCGCGTAATAGTGCACCTACACGCCTTCATCGACGTTGTTTTTTGACCGGAAGACCTAGAGCTAACTATCGACATTTTGGGCTATCCGGACACGTACTTCGAGAAATGGTTTATGAATGTTTGTTACCGGGTGCAACAAGATCCAGTTGGTAAGGATAAAATACCCTTTCGTATTTGTATGGATTTCTGGAATTGATAATCATAGAGGAGCCCTCTTTACCATTCTGTATAAATGGACTATTCTATTTGTATAGATATTGGTAGAGGGGCGTATCCAACCCTCTTTTATCCACTAGTTACCCCTCTTTAGTTTAAGAGTATAGAGCAGTTTGGTAGCTCATAAGGCTCATAACCTTGGGGTTGCGGGTTCGATTCCCACTACCGCCTCCATACTCCTTCTTTATGATATATGCATGATATAATATATACATCATGCATTTGTATCTGGATTTTTTGATTTCCTAAAAGAGTTTTGGTCTAACAGTTTTTTCTCGGAAGAAGCAAAAAAATAAAAGAAAGAATAAAATATGAAAGAAAAGCGTCCATTGTCTAATGGATAGGACAGAGGTCTTCTAAACCTTTGGTATAGGTTCAAATCCTATTGGACGCAATCTTATTTCTATCTATTCTTTAAATAACTATACTAAACTAAAAACAAAGAAAACTTTTTTGCATGATTCAAATGAAAAAGCTTTCTCAACGATTCCTATTCTACTAACAAGAGTAGACATGCAAAATTTATTTGTTACTGAAGAGAAAACCGTTCCAGCTGTTCCTGAATAGCTTCCTTCAAAAGGATTTCCGCTTGCTCGGTGAATGTCTTGCTAGAAGATATAATTTCTTGGAATTGAGGTTTAGTATCTTTTAGATGTTTACGTAACTCATCCAGAAATTTATTTACCTGTTCAATTTCTAACGAATCAAGATATCCTCTTGTTCCGGTATAAATAGTAGCTATCTGCTCTTCCACTGGGAGAGGATTTGCCTGGGATTGTTTAAGCAATTCCCTTAATCGTCGACCCCTTGCCAATTGATTCTGACTTGTTTTATCGAGAGCAGAGGCGAATTGTGCAAAGGCTTGTAACTCTGCGAATTGCGCTAGTTCCAATTTTGATTTGCCAGCTACTTGTTTCATGGCTTTAATTTGAGCCGCGGATCCTACTCTGGAAACAGAAATACCCACATTAATAGCGGGTCGAATTCCGGCATTGAATAGATCCGCAGATAAGAATATTTGTCCATCTGTAATGGAGATTACATTAGTAGGAATATAGGCGGAAACGTCTCCAGATTGAGTCTCAACTATTGGTAAAGCGGTCATACTTCCTTCGCCTAAAAGAGAATTTAATTTAGCGGCTCTTTCTAAAAGGCGTGAATGCAAATAAAAAACATCCCCTGGATAAGCCTCACGTCCGGGAGGTCTTCTTAATAGAAGGGACATTTGGCGATAAGCTTGTGCCTGTTTGGAGAGATCATCATAAATTATTAAAGTATGCCGTTCGCGGTACATAAAATACTCAGCCAGGGCTGCTCCCGTATAAGGAGCGAGGTATTGTAATGTAGCAGGTGAATCCGCCATTTCAGCTACTACAATAGTGTATTCCATGGCCCCCTCCTCATGGAAAGTAGTTACTACTTGAGCTACGGAGGATGCTCTTTGACCGATAGCTACATAAACACATATTACACCTTGCCCTTTTTGATTGAGAATTGTATCTGTGGCTACTGCTGTTTTGCCAGTCTGTCTGTCCCCAATAATTAACTCTCGCTGACCGCGCCCTATAGGGATCATCGAATCGATAGCAATAAGCCCTGTTTGAAGAGGTTCGTATACGGAACGCCTGGAAATTATACTTGGAGCAGGAGATTCAATTAAGCGAGATTCGGAAGCTATAATTTCGCCTTTCCCATCAATAGGTTTAGCCAGAGCATTTACAACACGACCCAAGTAAGCCTCACTCACGGGTATCTGAGCAATTCTTCCTGTTGCTTTTACAAAACTTCCCTCTTGTATCATCAACCCATCGCCCATTAATACAATCCCAACATTTTTGGATTCCAAATTCAGAGCAATACCCCTAGTACCTTCTGCAAATTCGACTAATTCACCTGACATTATTTCACCAAGACCTATAATACGAGCAATCCCATCCCCCACTTGAACTACGCGACCTATATTCTCAATCCCTACTTTCCTATTATATTGTTCAATACGTTCGCGGAGAATTTTATGAATTTCGTCGACTCGAAGGGTTGCCATTAGTGTTTCTTGACTCTTTTTTCGGAAGCAAGGGGAAAAATAATGCCTAAATTCTAAACGAAAGTAGAAGTTCAAGGCCTAATTAATTTAATTATTTCTTCCATTCCAGGGACCCGAGAATGCCAATATTAGCACGAATCGTACGGAAATGTAACTCGGTATTCAAACAACTATTCAGAGTTCCTAGAGCTCCTTGTACGGCCTGTTGGAAAACCCGCTGTCGGACCTGATTCATTGCCCTTTGTTTTTCAAAATAAAGGGTTTCGTTTTTAGACTTTTCCAATTGTTCCAAACTAATAGAAGTAGCATTAATCAAATTTGCTTTTTCTCGTTCTATCTCAGAGTATCCATTCATTCGATACTCATCCGCTTCTAGTTCGACTTTCTGTAATCGAATCCGAGCTTTTTCGAGTTGCTCAATGGTCCCTCTACGCAATTCTTCTGAATTTCGAATAGTACTCAAGATCCTCTGTTTTCGATTATCTAATAAATCTTTTAATGAAAGTAGATTATTTTGTAAGTTTACAACTTTTATGATCTCTTCCCGAACCAAACATGAATCTTTCGATTCATTTGGCTCTCACGCTCCTTTTTTTTTTTCTATAGCTATTTCCATATCTTTTTTTTAAGTAATGAGCCTATCCTCTATCTTCTTTTTTATGTTTATATTTCAATATACCGAAACCTATATAAGACTAGATAAATATTAAGAGGACTCTTCCGCCTAGATAAAAATATATCATGGTCAGCAAAGTTGTTTCTTTATTTTTATTTGCCCTCTAGTTAATAATTTCAATTTCATTAAGAAAAACTAACTAAATAAATGGAAAATGAAAATTAATAGAATTCTTTTTTATTTTTTTTTTCTTCAAATCCAAAAAATTTCTCTTTTTTATACATAGGTCGTCGATTCGGCATTGGTTAAAAAAGGGCAGGGTGCCCCCTTTTTTTTCTAGTAAATAGTTCAAACCATTTTATCGATATGAGTGTTCTATATCAGATAAATTTTACATTAGCTATTTCCCGTTTAAATTGGTACTAATACTAATATAGTTGTAGAAAGAGTACCTCTTTTTGCCTGGACTTCAAGCAGTTTAGCTTTAACCGTGTTAATGGTCTCACATTCTTGGTTTATAGAGAATCAAAGTTGATTTACCAATGAGTCGCGAAATGCTATGGTTCTTCCATATGATTTCTGAATTTATTCAGAAGTAATTCGTCGAGATCGTGCACCCTTTTCTTATTTATCCGAAAAATACTAAAAAATATTATAAAGTGCAGCCGGATAGATCCAATCTATTCTTGAAATAGACAACTCGCACACACTCCCTTTCCAAAAAAAATCAAAACACCAACCACTACAGTTAGATTTATTAGATTTGTTGCTAAAATATCGGTATTAAGCCCGAAACTGCCAGCGGATGGCCAGTGAGCTAAAAAAACGAAAGAATGGGTTACATTTTTCATATGCTCTCCTCTTATAGATAGGACGAACAAAGAACAAAGTTTTTCGATCACTTACTTCGCTCGCCCTTTTTTGATCGGTTTTTTTAATGCAAATAGATTCAATCTAGTAATTTCTTTTAGATTAAGTCTTACGTCTTGTTTGACCGGTGAAAGACTTCCTTTGTTGAAATGTTCTGTTCCCAAAATTCCTAAAATAAAAGGAAAAAACTTTCCACTTTCCTAAACTAAGGACGGGAAATAAGAAGGTGAGCATATCTTCTAAATTAATAATACTCAACTCAGCCCTTCCTAGAATGGGGTATTATCTGTCCCGATAAATAGATAATTCCAGGAGTAATAAATAGGAGTAAATTAAATAAAGTATTGATATAATTGGAATTGTGGAAGCAAATACCAATTTACTAAAAAAAGAAAAAAGTATCTAATCGAAATCGAAAGAATTTTTTTTTTAAGATTAAACAAAAGGGTTCGCAAATAAAAGCGCTAGTGCCACAACTAGTCCATAAATTGTTAAAGCTTCCATAAAAGCTAGACTAAGCAATAAAGTACCTCGTATTTTACCTTCTGCTTCTGGCTGTCTCGCAATACCTTCTACAGCTTGTCCTGCAGCAGTACCTTGACCAACTCCAGGTCCAATAGAAGCAAGCCCTACGGCCAATCCAGCAGCAATAACAGAAGCAGCAGCAATTAGTGGATTCATGGTGAGTAGTTCCTCGTGTCAAAAAAAAGAAATGGTTAAGGATACAATCAACCAATAAATTCTTACTTCTAAGCTCTATTGGGGAGAAGTAAAGTAACTAAAAAGTACAAATTGAAATCAAATTGAAATGATAATGTGAATTGTCCGAACTACATAGAAGGGAATTCCATATCCATATATCGGATTAGATAATGAATCTAACCTAGGAATATATAATATAATATCCTATATATATACATTTGTTTCTTCTATTTTGTTTGCATATTTTCTCATTTTCTATTGAATCGGATTCTAAAATCATTGCTTAAAGTGGAAACCTGCATAAAAGAGGACTCCACTTATAGACATTAAGGATATTATAGTATAGATCTAGCCTGACTCCACCCTCCTTAATGCATATATACTTTGAAAATTCCATAATATAGTCTATTCTATTCTCTCTCCTACAACTCTAGGCTATATATTCATACGCATTTCTAACTATTTTTTTGCAACCAAGCAGATTATCTGGAACCATGCATGAATTGAGCTAAGCTGCAAAAAAAAAAAATACTATTTCCAAAAAGAGTCAATTCAATGATGACCCTCCATGGATTCACCTATATAGGCTGCGGCTAATGTTGCAAAAATAAGAGCTTGAATACCGCTTGTAAATAATCCAAGAAACATGACCGGTATAGGGATTACTAAGGGGACTAAAGAAACAAGAACAACAACGACTAATTCATCCGCCAATATATTCCCGAAAAGTCGAAAGCTAAGCGATAATGGTTTTGTGAAATCTTCTAGGATGTTAATTGGTAAAAGGATTGGAGTTGGTTTAATATATTTCTCGAAATAGCTCAATCCTTTTTTGCTAAGACCAGCATAAAAATATGCCGCTGACGTGAGTAAAGCTAAAGCAACAGTAGTATTTATATCATTCGTGGGCGCTGCTAATTCCCCATGGGGTAACTCTATAATTTTCCAAGGTAAAAGAGCACCCGACCAATTCGAAACAAAAATAAAAAGGAACATAGTTCCAATAAAGGGAACCCAGGGACCATATTCTTCTCCAATCTGAGTTTTGCTCAAGTCTCGAATAAACTCAAGGACATATTCAAAAAAATTCTGACCGTCGGTCGGGATGGTTTGTGATTCCGAACAGCTATGACAACTGAACCTAGCAAGATAGTAATTACGACCCAAGAAGTGATGAGTACTTGGGCATGAATTTGGAAACCTCCTATTTGCCAATAGAAGTGTTGCCTACTTCTACACCCGATATATCGTATAACCCCTTGAGTGTTTTAATGGAACAAGGTATAATATTCATATTGTCCTCTGATAAAAATTGAACTTCAAAAAAGGAATTCTTTTGATTCAACCATCTCTTTCTCAACTCAGCAACTTGAAGTATTAATCTTATATTTAGGATACCAAGAAAGCACATCAGATCATAATATATATCAATACCCTCTAATATATATCAATATTCCCCTTCTTTTTTCTATGCAAAAAAAATTCTATGCAAAAAAAAAGATATAGTAAAGTAAGTGATTCCATAAATTTACGCAGTTGCCCAAGAATTCACTATATATTCTTAATCAACGATTTCTTATATAGAGAGAACGGCCCTCACAAATTGAAAATACTAATTTGTTAAGAATCAATCGAATTGAAGTCATAGTGTCATCGTTGGCTGGAATCGATATATTCGCGAGATCCGGGTCACAATTTGTATCGACTAAAGAAATAGTAGGAATCCCCAAAATGGCACATTCCCGAAGAGCTATATACTCTTTTTGCTGATCAAGGACGATCACAATGTCTGGCAATCTCGTCATATATTTGATCCCGCCGAGATACCTTTGCAAAGTAGATAATTTTCTCTTCAAGATTGCCACATCTCTTTTTGGAGATGGTGGAATTTTCCCATTTTTTCTTCTGCTCTTAAGTCTCTAAATGAGAAAGTCTAGTTTTCGTAATCGACCAATTCGTTAACATACCACTGAACCACTTTTTATTAACATAATGACAACGAGGCCCTTATTGCAGCTGATGCTACTAAATCTGTTGCTCTTTTTTTGGTACCAACAATTAAGAAACTTTTTCCCTGACTTGCTGCATCAAAAACTAAATCACAAGCTTCTGATAAAAAACGAGCCGTTCTAGCGAGATTTATAATATGAGTACCTTTACGCTTTGCCGAAATGTAAGGGGCCATTTTAGGATTCCATTTCTTAATACCATGACCAAAATGAACTCCTGCTTCTATCATCTCTTTCAAATTAATGTTCCAATATCTTCTTGTCATTTTTTCCACACTTCCTTTTTTTAATCCTACCATTCCATTACGGAATTTAGTTCTTTTTGAAGATTAAGAAAGATCCGAAATAGCTTGAAATAAATAATAATTGTTCCGAGAGAACCTTGTACTAAGATAAGAGTTGGCCATTGATACATGGTATAAACATAACCACCTTAATGAATTAACTGACTTGTTTTACTTATTAAAATAAAAATCTTAAAAATCTAAAATTTGACCTGTTAGTGTTCTAAGTTCAAAAGTCTAGTAAAGTAAAAAATATTTTTTATGGGGGTTCTTATGTCTCATAAAAATTGTTTGTTACGTCAGAATCTGAAGAAACTAATTCTGTATGGAGAAACAAAAAATCTCTCATTTCCGACGCGAATAGATTTTTTTTTTTTATTTCGAAATAAAGGTTCTTGTCTTGTGGGGAACGATGCACAAATTTTTGGAATCCGGTACCAACAGGTATAATCCCCCCCAGAACTACGTTTTCTTTCAAGCCTTTCAACCAATCAATGCGACCTCGTAGGGCAGCTTTTGCTAAAACTCGAGCAGTTTCTGAAAACTTGCTTCAGATATGAAACTTTGGGTATTCAGGGAAGCCCTTGTTATTCCCAATAAGATTGCCCGATAATAGATCGATTCATCCAAAGCTCGTCCTGCTCGTTCCGCTCGCAATAGTCCGATTAATTCCCCAGGCGAAAAAACATTAGACATTCCATCTTCGGAAACCCGCACTTTTGATGTTACTTGGCGTATAATAATCTCTATATGTCTATTATGGATCTGTACCCCTTGGGATCGATAAACCTTTTGGATTTTATTAACCAAAGAGATACGACTTTGGGCTATGGTTAGCTCAGCTCCAATCAAGAATCCCCAAGGGACCCCAAGAATTCTTGGTATACGCTCATTCCAATCCTCAATTCTCCTTTCGAGATTC
Source organism: Triticum urartu (assembly GCF_056163025.1). NCBI lineage: Eukaryota > Viridiplantae > Streptophyta > Magnoliopsida > Poales > Poaceae > Triticum > Triticum urartu. The sequence goes on along the minus strand of NW_028259461.1, from coordinate 9,525,973 downwards.
GGGGATAATGAATCAATTGAACGCGCTTCAAAGATTTGTTCCACTTTGGAAGACCTTGCGTTATGTCACTAGATCTCGATTTTCATATATAAACGTAACTAACCTATCTCCCTTGTAAAGGATTTCTCCATAATGACCATTAACAGTTGCTCCTGTAGTGGCCAAATAAGGTTTAGCTGCTCTTATAACAAAGGAATTCATATTTACAATGAAAATTTGACCGGATTTTTTTATGTGCGATTTAAATAGACATACATTTTCACAAATAAATTGTCCAAGGTGAATTATTGCCAATGTCTCTTCCCAAGAATCATGATGGACAAAGTGACAATTCAAAAGGAATGGATCCAACATTATGTTACTATCGAAATTAGAAATCCTTTTATTTTCATCTATTAAAGAGTATTTAAGTTCTTGAAGTACTTGGAAGGTTTGTTTTAAATTGTCAACGAACAAATATTTTTTTAACAGGATTTTATTATGCGTTAGTAAATAGTAAGATGAAGAAAAATGCGATATACTAGCTACAATAGCGCCTAAGGGCCCAAAAATTTCTCGAATAGGAATTCTAGGATTCCATTCTTTTATCGCATTGGGATGTTTTGAATTCTTGAATAAACCAATTCGAGAACAGTTGGATGCCGACAAAATCATCAAAGAGTGGTATTCTTTATTTCGATTCAACAAAGTGCCAATAGCTTCTGGATGTTGGCTAAGTGATTCAATCTTCGCCTTGGAATAAAAAGAATTGATATTGGCGCGATCTAACCTATTATGGGGAATCGGTCCTGCACTTGTCCTACCATACCTTTTTCGTGTATACGAAATAGTGGACTTGACTAACTCAATTCTTAGGAAATCGCGAATAAGATCATTTGCTCTTACCTCAACAAGGGAAGCACCAGCCTTTTCTTTTTCTTCTTGTTCCCAATTCACTACTAAGCAAGTTCTAACAAATTGACTATTTGTGTGATAAATTCTTTGAGTTAACTTGCTATTTTCATGAGAAATAAAATTGACAAGTCGAATTTGGAGATTATTTTCTTCTTGCAAGAGATCCTGCGGGAAAAGTGTTGCTAAATTTCTTCCTTCGTCCATTTCATATGCCACTGTAGGGCGAACGGAAACAAAATACTTTTCCTTGCTCTTGAGAATTTTTTTCCGTTGAACATAGACCCAATTTTTCCTTTTTTTTGATTCCTTAGAATCTTTTTTTTGTCTTTCTGGCGGTATCAAACAGCCACCTAATATCTTATCCGCCTCTTCAGGAAAATGAATATCTCCGGAAAATATTTTGAGTTCCGTATGGCTTTTTTTTCTCTTCACTCGGACCAGTCCGCCTAGTCGACTTCTTGTATTTTTTGTGAGTTGTGTATTCACTCCAATAATACTATTGTCAAGTATCTTTAGGGATGAAGATCTCGGCAAGATATGAAGTTCTTGAAGAATGAAAAAAAACCGATCTACTTCTTTTTGGTATTTTAGACTAAATTCTTTTGTTCCTCGATGCTCAATCAAACCCTCTTTTTTTAAGATGGAATCTTCCTCTGGGCTCTCGTATTCGTCCTCTGAATCTTCTTCTGAGTCTTCCTCTAAAGTACCATATTTTTCCTCTGCGCTTTCCCCGGGGCTGCCATATTCGTCTTCTGAGTCTTCCTCTAGAGTTCCATATTCGTCCTCTTGGGTCCTATATTTGCTCTCTGGGCTCCCATATTCCTCTTCTGAGTCTTTCTCTAAAGTCCTATATTCGTTCTCTGGGTTCCCATATTCGTTTTCTGGGCTCCCATATTCGTCTTCTAGGGTTTCATATTCGTATTCGTCTTCTAGGATTCCATATTTAGATTCTTCTAGGGTTTCATATTCATATTCGTCCTCTCGGTCCTGTATTCGTCTTCTAGGGTCTCATATTCCTCTTCTGAGTCTTCCGCTCGAGTCCTATATTCTTCTTCTAGGGTCCTATATCTAAATTTAACAATTCCTGAACCCTTTTTATCTTTTCTGTATCGGGGATCGTCAAAATAAGCAAAATAGTATTTCTACGTAAAACACCCATAAGGGGGATTTCAATCGAATCCCAAAACAGGATATTAGTTCTTTCTCTTGTTCTTGATGATATTGTAATGGAATGACGAACCTATTTCTTCGCTTTTTCGCCAACAAATCTGAATTATCTTGAAAAATAGAAGGATAGATAAAATTCCAATGGCCATTGACATGATTCGATCCGACGTTGAATAATCAAGAATTTCCCTATCTTTTTTACCATAAGTATTCATTTGATCTTGATCCTTGTGGAGTGAAAAAGACGCTATACTGGATCTGCACATACTTACTGACAATATCCATAAATGGCTTGTTTTTGGTAATCGGCGAAGATTACCATATTGATATTCGGGCGCATGGTAAACATCAGTACTCCAGTGCATTTCGCCGTCTGATTCAGAATAAATATGCTTTTGTACCCTTTCTTTAAAATGTAAAGTGGACGTTCCGGCACGAATCTCCGCAATTACTTGTTCGGATTTTACATATTGATCATTTTGCACTAGAATCAAGCTTTTTGAGGGAATATTCACACTATATAGAATATCTTGACTCTGAATAGTTACATGCAAGTCTATATAACATAGAAAAGCAGGCTGCCCATGACGGGTACGTGTGGGGTGAACAAATTCTCATTGAATTTTATTTTTCCATTCGAAGGGGATCGTACAAGGTCGGCAGTACCCCCTGTGAATACTCCGCCAGTATGAAAAGTTCTTAATGTTAGTTGAGTCCCTGGCTCCCAATTGATTGACCTGCAATAATACCTACGGCTTCTCCCAATTCGACCAGATCACTATGAGTAGGACTCCGGCCATAGCATAATTGACAGATCCAAGAAGTGCTTCGGCAAGTAAAGGGGGTTCTAATATATATTGGTTGTGCTCGAAATGGTTGTGCTCGAAAGGCAGTTATGAATCGATTGACTAATCCAATTCCAATATCTTGATTTCGCGCGGCAATGCATCGTGAACCGATATATATATCGTCTGCTAATACACGACCAATTAGTGTTTGGACAAAAAGTTTTTCCGTCATCCCATTTTGAGGACTTACAGAAATACCTCGGATAGTACCACAATCTCTTCTACGCACAATAATATGTTGAACTACTTCAACAAGTCTACGTGTAAGATATCCAGCATCTGCTGTTCGCACAGCAGTATCTACAACCCCTTTGCGGGCTCCATAGCAGGAAATTATATATTCTGTCAAAGAAAGTCCTCGCGTAAATTGCTTTGAATAGGTAAATCAATCATTTGTCCTTGAGGGTCCGACATTAATCCTCTCATACCTACTAATTGGTGTACTTGAGATGCATTTCCTCTGGCTCCTGAAAAAGACATTAGATAGACTGGATTAGAAGGATCCGTTATCCGAAAATTTGAATTCATTTCTTGTTTCAAATATTCACTTGTCGCATACCATATCTCAACAGATTGGCGTAATTTTTCTACCGCGTGTACAGCCCCATAATAATAGTGTTTCTCCAAAGAAAACTCTGTTGTTCCGCGTCTTGGACTAACCATCCCTTAGAGGGTATTGTTAAAAGATCCTCGATTCCTAACGAAATCGATGTAGTAGTGGCTTGATGGAAGCCCAGAGTCTTTAGTTGATCCAGTATATGGGATGTATATCCCATTCCAAAATGATCTATTAATCTGCTAATAAGTCGTTTCATACCAGTTCCGTCTATCTCTTTATTATGAAAGACCAGATTGGCCCGTTCCGCCATACATAAGTACCCCCCTTTTCGGCTGAGTAGGATTCGACAATTGCTGAGTAGGATTCGACAATGGGCCTGAGTCAGTGATTCGAAAATTTAATTAACTTAATTGCCTCAATCTCAATCTGGATTCGCGTGGCAAATAATGATGATACTAGGAAATCGGAATGCCCCCGAAAGGGGAGGGGCATCGCCGAATCTAACTTTCTTGTTTAGGTAGTGTATGAATAGCCTGACTAAATCCTTGTATGGCTTCCTCTATTTCTCTATAAAAAGAAATATGACCAAGAGTGGTTCGAATGTATATCGAACGAATTTCTTTTTTTCTATTTCCCATTATTAGATAGTGGGCATAAATCTCATGATAAGTCCCCAAAGATTCATATTGAACTTCAATCGGAACTTCTCTTGACCCAATGACGCGTTGATCCAGGTTCCATCGTAGCCACAAGGGACTATCTAAACTGATTAGTTTTTGTCTATAAGCTCCCAGTGCATCATAAGAACTAGAAAAATGGGGTTCTTTATCTTTCCTATATTTAAAATTATTATTATTATTGTAATTTACTTTTAGATTTGGGTAGTTTCTGCAAACTATTATATCTATTTGCACAAATACCTCGACGCTTTCCAATCGTTAATACATAAAGCCCGATAAGCATGTCTTGGGTTGGTACGCAAATAGGATCCCCAATAGCGGGAGATAAGAGATTCATATGAGAAAACATAAGTAAACGGGCTTCTGCCTGAGCTTCCAAGGATAAAGGTAGATGAACAGCCATTTGATCTCCATCAAAGTCCGCATTGAAACCCTTACACACTAATGGGTGTAAAGAAATAGTACGCCCCTCTACTAAAGTGGGTTGAAAGGCCTGTATGCCTAATCTATGCAGGGTAGGTGCTCTATTTAACAGTACAGATGTCCCCGCATAACTTCTTGAAGTATTTCCCATACAATGGGTTCTTTTTCCCAAATTTTCCTTTTAGCAATCCTTACATTAGAAGTGGCGCGTTTCGTGATTAAATCGCGAATTACAAATAGCTGAAAAAGCTTTATTGCTATCTCTAGAGGTAATCCACATTGATGTAATGAAAGCGAAGGACCCACAACAATGACAGAACGCCCGAGTAATCGACCCGTTTCCCAAGCAGAGTCTCGCGAAACCTTCCCTCTTTACCTTCAATTACATCTGAAAGTGATTTGTATACTTTATTGTGACCATCCCTCGTCGGTTGCCCGCGGGAC
>NW_028259461.1:9487342-9520458 GCF_056163025.1 Triticum urartu | reverse complement strand
AACATCTATGTCAGCTTTTCTATTTGAATGGAACCAAAGCTCTCCGCTTTCTAGATGATCCTTATAGAGTAGGAGATAGAAATTCTATCTAAATTCATCTAATCTACTTACTTCGTTCCCTAATTTCATTCAAGAGATCCTGAGGAAAAGAATTGGGTTTCCACCGAGCTGAAACAATATGCGGATGGTTCTAGTAAACCAAAACTATCGTTTTTTAGCTATTTGGCTTCCTTATTCCTTATTTTAAGAAGATTTAGTTACGATTGGAAATCAACTTTTTTGTATCTTCATCCATAGATCCTTTACTCATATTTTCAAAATTGGAATACTTAATCCAATGCAAAATTATGCTTCGCGACTCTGTACTCATAATCCTATTTTTATTTTGGATGCAATTTAAATTAGTCTTTGGATACAAATCGCCAGAATGTATATTCTTCCTCAATATGCTATTGAGAGGAAAAGGATTTAATCCTTTATAAGAACTAAAGTTTTCATCGGAATATAAAAATAAAAAACTTAAGGATGCCTTAAGTATATCATTTCAAATTCAGTTATTAATAGAACGAATCACACTTTTACCACTAAACTATACCCGCTACATTGTAGATTATGGTATAAATGGTACCCTTTGTCAAGGATAGCCATTTGACAAGAAGGCTAATTCCCCCTTATTGAATCAGATGGAGAAGGTTCATGACACTGAGCCGTTGGTACTTCTACTTCGATCGCTCGCCTTTACTTTAGGATTTAGATAGCCCCTCTGGTCTGTAAAAAAAATCTTTTCTTACCATGCTAATAGCGCCTGAACCAAATGTATTTATTTTGATTAGGATCCTATTCTACGGTTACGACTACAATAATAATTATTTACTTTGCAAGGACGTAAGTGTGTCAGACTGCTAAATTGTTTTTATTATTCCTACAATATAAACTAGGGGATATAGGGGGTAACACTGTCCCTATAAATTCCTTTTTTCCTTTTCTTTTTTGTCCAGAATTGAACAAAAAAGAAATTATGGAAGATGTTTTCTTCCCCCATTAAGTCCGAGCCATAGAGTAAGAGTGAGATGAGTTTTCCAAATTCATCATAGACTTTCCCTATGGCTTGATAGAAGTAAGCAGCAAAGAGTCGTAACTTAAAGAAAAAAACGGACAGGGCCGACAGATTTACCTGATGTAAAGAAGATCCTAAAAGTCTCTGATTAGTCGACTCTCTCCATTTAACACTTTCCTCTCTCTCCTTTTTTCCACTGACTCAATTCTAGTTTATTAGATTCTTGTTTAAAAGAATGCAAAAAGTTCAATAGAACTAAGAACACATAAAAAATAGCATAGAGGATCAAGGCCATTACCAAAAGTTCCTCCCAAGGATCCTATATCCTATTGGGTATCTGTTCCCCGCCTTTTCCCGCTAGGATCGGAAATCTTATATTTTCCATATCCATATACCGTTGAATCCTTGGGGTTCCAGAATCCGCCTATTTTACTAGTCTTCGGAAACGGAAAACCCTGAACCAAGAAGAGTTGGATATGTTATGTAGGGTATGTTTTTTTTTATTAATTTTATTTTGAGCTCTCAAGATATCGATATATACATATACAATCTCTACATAATGTCTCTCTCTCTATCTCTATATATTATATATATAATATGTACATTATGCAGTAGACCCATAATGGGAAATCCAAGTGGCTAATTTTTGAATTAAATAAAAAGCCCTTTTAACTCAGTGGTAGAGTAATGCCATGGTAAGGCATAAGTCATCGGTTCAAATCCGATAAAGGGCTTTTTAAATTAGTGGTAGAGTAATCTCGTGCTAAGACGTAAGTCGTTGGTTCGAATCTGATAGAGTACTTTTCTACTAAATTGATTCACTTTTTTTCTTTGTTTTTGAAACTTTCTCTATATTTTTAGAGAATTTTATGACTTAGTGCGGGATGGATGCATTTTTGGTATGAACACTAAATGAAGCACGGAGAATTAATCTATAACGATCAACTAAAAAAAATCCTAGATGAAAACATAACAGAAAAGTTGGAAAAACTCTTTGCTTTGGATCTATTTATACTTTTCGAGTATATTGACAATTCCAAAAAACTGCTCATACTATGATTATAGTATAATCACGAGCGGTTGTATATGGCCCTATCGTCTAGTGATGCCCCTATCGTCTAGTGGTTCAGGACATCTCTCTTTCAAGGAGGCAGCGGGGATTCGACTTCCCCTGGGGGTAGGGAGTATTATGAAAGGAGGTTAATCATAGATTAGCAAAAACCCTAGAATAAATTCTTCCTGGGTCGATGCCCGAGTGGTTAATGGGGACGGACTGTAAATTCGTTGACAATGTCTACGCTGGTTCAAATCCAGCTCGGCCCAAACCAAAAATCTAGGGCTTCGTGAGTATGAACTAAATCCTTTTGTTTTTCTTCCATAAAATAAAATGTCTGATCTATAGAAATAAAAGATAAAGAAAAAAGGGAAATTTTTTTTTCTAATCCATATCTCTCTCATTCCTTTCTTACAAACAAAAGAGTTTTTCTTATTGAAGGCTGGATTATTATCCATTTTTAGTGATAAAAAATCACGACATACTAGTTATGTCACTCTCACTATACCCACGTATAATATAATATGTGGGTATGTAGTATATGATTCGTCTATTTCTTAGAGTACGAAAGACGAATCGAATCTTCTTATGGTTCTATTTAAGAATGGGTATGCCATACACCCCGCGGGGATTGTAGTTCAATTGGTCAGAGCACCGCCCTGTCAAGGCGGAAGCTGCGGGTTCGAGCCCCGTCAGTCCCGAACTAGGGTTCAATGAATGGAGAAATTGATATTTCCTTTTTCCATGAAAAAAAGGGGCAGGGAGCAAGATCAAATACCCACAGGGCACCCTTACTTCACTTTTTTATTTTGCATCTCTCATTAAAGAGGGAGGGAGGGCATATAGGAATTTTTTTTTCACTACTCCCAATCGATAAAGAAAGACACACATACGATATGTGGATTAGTAGAATTTAGGATATTATATTACTCTATCTTTCTTTATGATGATACCATCCTCATCTTAATTTCCTATTCCACTCTTATGGAATAGAGTACCGGTATTTTACCGGAATCCATACATAAATCGTATTCCCTTTTTATTTCAGACCTCTTTTCCCCATCTCACTTCTACTGCTTATTTGGATGTCTATGTGACCCATAGAAAGTGAAAGTTGGTCATATAATACATACATAATTGTATGTATAACTATAAGAAAAAGGAAGGGAAATTGTATAAGATTAAGAAAGTATAAGATTAAGAAAGCTCGTGGGTTAGAGATATAGAAAAGAAAAAGTAGAAAAGGATTAAAAAAGAGGGAATTCCTAATCCAATCAAAAAACCCATTTTGGTCTTAGTGTGGATAGAGGATCTTCCTATGTTATACTATATAACTCTCATCCGTGAAATATAACTCTCATCCATGAATTGATTTGATAGATCCGATATTCATAATATTGAATTGATTCAGTATTATCAGAATGCAAGCCCTACCCTTGAATTTACAAGATACCCCTTTTTCCTCTCCATGGGATTACATCCCGAGTTATTGTGAAAATAAAAAATAAAGAGGTTATGGAAGTCAATATTCTCGCATTTATTGCTACTGCACTGTTCATTCTAGTTCCTACTTCTTTTTTACTTATTATTTATGTAAAAACAGTCAGCCAAAATAATTAATTGGAATTCCAATTAATCATTGAAGAAATTAAAAAGGGATTAAATAAAAAAAATCCAAGTCTTAAATGAAAGGATCTGGTTGGAATCTTAAAGTGTGGTAGAAAGAACTACATATAGTTTTTTCTACGACACTTTAGATTCTTTCTATTATATTATCTTTGAATCTACATAGAATAGATTAGTAGATTGAAATAGTTAAGTAGTCTAATTCAATTTCTTTTTTCATTGCATCCACTTAATTTCAATCAGGTCAAAATAAAAAAATCTAAGACAATTCTTGACCAAAGAATCCATGGAAGGAAAGAAAAATAATATGAAGAATAGACTATAGTAAAAAGTAAAAGGAAATGGAAAATGTGTGATATGCCGTGAATAGTTCCGTGGAAGAAAGTCTAATTTTCTTATGTATAGAACTTTTTTTAACCATTCGTCATTTCTAGTAGAAATTCTGAATTGGTATAATGGCTCTTTCTTACATTACAACTTACAATACAAGAGTTTCTTACAGGAGTGAAACAAAACTAAAGAAAAAGATTAAAGAATAACGTTTGACAAAATGATTAATGCAAAATGATCCATTAAAGAAAAGAATTGATACAACAATTTGATTACTTAATCAATTAGTAGTATCCCTAGAGTCCACTCCTTCCCCATACTACTAGTGAAAGAGAAAATGTAAAGACTACCATTAAAGCAGCCCAAGCGAGACTTACTATATCCATCTAAATTATGTCTCCTATTTCTATGAAGGGATTATTCTACTATTGATCAATAATCATAGTGGAATCAAGGGTACAGAGTCAAAAAGGGATTCCGCCCTAAGGCCATGGATCAATCAGTTCAAGGAATTTACTCCTAACAAATTCTTATAGGAATTCTGGTAGAATTAGAGAGCATTAAAAATACGAGATACTATAGCCCTTTTTTCCTTAAAAAAGAAAGAGTACGGGAATGATGTCCTGAATAGAAGAAGCGGGAATAGGAAGATTTTTTATTCCTTTTGTTACTCTTTTTTTTTTTTTTAAGCAAAGGACGCCCGAATATACCATAAAATTATCGATAGATAAATATTTATTGGATACCTACCTTACCTAATGTTTATTTTTGACCTAAACCCTGCAGCCTTGCTTTGTATCATTCTATGAAAGAATGAAGAGATTTTATCCATAATACAACTCCTAAATTGATTTTTGATCGACCTATTTAATCTGATTCTCGTTAGAATTAAGTAGTCCTTACTTTAGTGTATGTAGGTAACATAAGATGTACGATAAAAAAATGTATAATAATTAGTAAGTCTTGATATTCTTTCGTGGAGTCCCTTCTTGAATCTTAGATTGAAAAAAAAAAAGAATGCCCCTTAGGGACCTTTCTTTGGATACCAAGATTTCTGACATCTTATCCTCGTATTTTAAAATTATCAAATCGAATCTCAATTAAGAACCAATTCAAATTCATATAATAAAAGAATAAGGAAACACTACCTCACCCCTATTGATAACCATTTTGGCCACTACCGTCAAAACAAACCCTAACCCTAGTTTGAGGATAGAACTATGGTATGGTTTCTCTAAACCCAGTATCGGCAGGCCCAGTTACTCTCTTGCCCGAACTTATGCGAAGTAAAAATTTATCGAATTCGATCAGCACTATAAAAAAAACCTAAGTATTTTATTGATCAGGCGGCACCCAGATTTGAACTGGGGATAAAGGATTTGCAGTCCCCTGCCTTACCGCTTGGCCATGCCGCCAAAAAATCCGATCAAAAATCTAGAAAACAGCAAGTATTCATCCACGTTTTCTTACGAAAAGCCCCTTTTATTTTGAATATAATTCTACTTACTTTTTTCCAATCTTTTTCAAAAAATCTATTCCTGCTTTTTTTGATCCAGTTTCTATTATTCTCCTCGATAGATTCTATCTTAAAACATACATTGTTAACACAATAAAACTTCCCATTTCTTTCTATTGAGATGAAAAAGAAGAAAAAGTGGATTTCTATTCACAGGCTGCAAAATTCAGAATAAATTGGAACCGTTAACTAGAATTCTCTTTTTTTTATTGCAGTAGTGAACTACTCTTAAATCGGTATTATCTCCCCCCCCTTCAATGGCATAATAAAATATTATGGCTTTATGCTTAATCCGTGTATAGGTAAACTTTAGGTCCGAACAGCATTATTATCCAAAGATCCCCTTTATGTACATATCTCTATGGGGAATCATGCTTTAATTTTTCAAAGTATTAAATTAAATATCTTGAATAAAAAAAGGAAATTTGCTCTGATATAGAGTATAACCTGACTATCTTGGCGTACCCAAGTGAAATTACGATAAAAGAAAAGCATGGATATGGGGAGAGGTGGATAACTAGATTGGCATGTACTTAAAAAAGGGACTTACTTTATTTTAGAATTCCACAATGAAATACTGAATTTTCTAGCAATTATACTACTCCGATCCGAAATAAAAAAGAACCCTCAAATTATTTTGAGAAATTAAAGTAAGCACGCTATTCTAAATCGAAGTAAAGTCAAACTTTCTAGTATATTATATTACGGCTTTATTACATTCATAGAAAGGAGATAAAATGAGAAATCTTTGCCATCCAATCTGATTAGAATATCATAACATAAAGTATAAGTGGCAGAATTTTTTTTGTAGGAATGTTTTATCAATTCATTTTCATTTCATTTGTACCCCTGGCAAACTCGAACTTTCGTCCAAATGGTCTCTATTCATATGTATGAAATACATATATGAAATACGTATGTGGAGTTCCCTAGAATTTCATGTGATTCAGTAAACAGAATATAGATTCCATGATTGCTAGATCGATCCATAGGGATTGATGAAGAGTGAGCTGATAATGGAATTTTTCTTTGATAAACAGGAAACTTAAGATTAAGATGCTCCGGAATGGAAACGAGGGAATGTCCACAATACCCGGATTTAGTCAGATCCAATTCGAGGGATTTTGTAGGTTCATTAATCAAGCCTTGGCAGAAGAACTTGACAAGTTTCCAACAATTAAAGATCCAGATCACGAAATTGCATTTCAATTATTTGCGAAAGGATATCAACTGCTAGAACCCTCGATAAAAGAAAGAGATGCTGTGTATGAATCACTCACCTATTCTTCCGAATTATATGTATCTGCGAGATTAATTTTTGGTTTCGATGTGCAAAAGCAAACCATTTCTATCGGAAACATTCCTATAATGAATTCCTTAGGAACCTTTATTATAAATGGAATATACCGAATTGTGATCAATCAAATATTGCTAAGTCCTGGTATTTACTACCGCTCGGAATTAGATCATAAGGGAATTTCTATCTACACTGGCACTATAATATCAGATTGGGGGGGGAGATCGGAATTAGCAATTGATAAAAAAGAAAGGATATGGGCTCGCGTGAGTAGAAAACAAAAGATATCTATTCTAGTTCTATCATCAGCTATGGGTTCGAATCTAAGAGAAATTCTGGATAATGTTTCCTACCCTGAAATTTTCTTGTCTTTCCCGAATGCTAAAGAGAAGAAGAGGATTGAGTCAAAAGAAAAAGCTATTTTGGAGTTTTATCAACAATTTGCTTGTGTAGGTGGGGACCTGGTATTTTCGGAGTCCTTATGCGAGGAATTACAAAAGAAATTTTTTCAACAAAAATGTGAATTAGGAAGGATTGGTCGACGAAATATGAATCGGAGACTTAATCTTGATATTCCTCAGAACAATACATTCTTGTTACCACGAGATGTATTGGCCGCTACGGATCATTTGATTGGAATGAAATTTGGAACGGGTATACTTGACGATGACGATATGAATCACTTGAAAAATAAACGTATTCGTTCGGTTGCGGATCTGTTACAAGATCAATTCGGATTGGCTCTTGGTCGTTTACAACATGCAGTTCAAAAAACTATTCGTAGAGTATTCATACGTCAATCGAAACCGACTCCCCAAACTTTGGTAACTCCAACTTCAACTTCAATTTTATTAATAACTACTTATGAGACCTTTTTTGGCACATACCCGTTATCTCAAGTTTTTGATCAAACGAATCCATTGACACAAACTGTTCATGGGCGAAAAGTGAGTTGTTTAGGTCCTGGAGGGTTGACGGGGAGAACCGCAAGTTTTCGGAGCCGAGATATTCATCCGAGTCACTATGGGCGTATTTGTCCAATTGACACGTCTGAAGGAATCAATGTTGGACTTACTGGATCCTTAACAATTCATGCGAGAATTGATCACTTGTGGGGATCCATAGAGAGTCCGTTTTATGAAATATCTGCTGAGAAAGCAAAAGAAAAAAAAGAGAGACAGGTGGTTTATCTATCACCAAATAGAGATGAATATTATATGATAGCAGCAGGAAATTCTTTGTCCTTGAATCAAGGTATTCAGGAAGAACAGGTTGTTCCGGCTAGATACCGTCAAGAATTCTTGACTATTGCATGGGAACAGATTCATGTTAGAAGTATTTTTCCTTTCCAATATTTTTCTATTGGGGGTTCTCTCATTCCTTTTATTGAGCACAATGATGCGAATCGGGCTTTAATGAGTTCTAATATGCAGCGCCAAGCAGTTCCGCTTTCTCGGTCCGAGAAATGCATTGTTGGAACTGGATTGGAACGCCAAACAGCTCTAGATTCGAGGGTTTCCATTATAGCCGAACGCGAGGGAAAGATCATTTCTACTGATAGTCATAAGATACTTTTATCAAGTAGTGGGAAGACTATAAGTATTCCTTTAGTTAACCACCGTCGCTCTAACAAAAATACTTGTATGCACCAAAAACCCCGGGTTCCACGGGGTAAATCCATTAAAAAAGGACAAATTTTAGCAGAAGGAGCTGCTACAATTGGGGGCGAACTTGCTTTAGGAAAAAACGTATTAGTAGCTTATATGCCATGGGAAGGTTACAATTTTGAAGACGCAGTACTAATTAGCGAACGTTTGGTATATGAAGATATTTATACCTCTTTTCACATCCGGAAATATGAAATTCAGACGGATACGACAAGCCAGGGCTCCGCTGAAAAAATCACTAAAGAAATACCACATCTAGAAGAACATTTACTCCGCAATTTGGACAGAAATGGAGTTGTTAGGTTGGGATCCTGGGTAGAAACTGGTGATATTTTAGTAGGTAAATTAACGCCTCAGATAGCGAGCGAATCATCTTATATCGCGGAAGCTGGATTATTACGGGCCATATTTGGCCTTGAGGTTTCCACTTCAAAAGAAACTTCTCTGAAATTACCTATAGGTGGAAGAGGGCGCGTTATCGATGTGAAATGGATCCAAAGGGACCCGCTCGACATAATGGTTCGTGTATATATTTTACAGAAACGTGAAATCAAAGTTGGGGATAAAGTAGCCGGAAGACATGGGAATAAAGGGATCATTTCCAAAATTTTGCCTAGGCAAGATATGCCCTATTTGCAAGATGGAACACCCGTTGATATGGTCTTCAATCCCTTAGGAGTACCCTCCCGAATGAATGTGGGACAAATATTTGAAAGCTCGCTCGGATTAGCGGGGGATCTGCTAAAGAAACATTATAGAATAGCACCCTTTGATGAGAGATATGAGCAAGAGGCTTCAAGAAAACTTGTGTTTTCAGAATTATATGAAGCCAGTAAAGAAACAAAAAATCCATGGGTATTTGAACCCGAGTACCCGGGAAAAAGCAGAATATTTGATGGAAGAACAGGCGACCCCTTTGAGCAACCTGTTCTAATAGGGAAGTCCTATATCTTAAAATTAATTCATCAAGTTGATGAGAAAATTCATGGGCGTTCTACTGGGCCCTACTCACTTGTTACACAACAACCGGTTAGAGGAAGAGCCAAGCAAGGGGGACAACGAGTAGGAGAAATGGAAGTTTGGGCTTTAGAAGGATTTGGTGTTGCTCATATTTTACAAGAGATACTTACTTATAAATCTGACCATCTTATAGCTCGCCAAGAAATACTTAATGCTACGATCTGGGGAAAAAGAATACCTAATCATGAGGATCCTCCAGAATCTTTTCGAGTGCTCGTTCGAGAACTACGATCTTTGGCTCTAGAACTGAATCATTTCCTTGTATCTGAAAAGAACTTCCAGGTTAATAGGGAGGAAGTTTGATCGGAATAAATATAAATTCTTTTCTTATTTCTATTTTATGATTGACCAATATAAACATCAACAACTTCAAATTGGACTCGTTTCCCCTCAACAAATAAAGGCTTGGGCTAACAAAAACCTACCTAATGGAGAAGTCGTTGGCGAAGTCACAAGGCCCTCTACTTTTCATTATAAAACCGATAAACCAGAAAAAGATGGATTGTTTTGCGAAAGAATCTTTGGACCCATAAAAAGCGGGATTTGCGCTTGTGGCAATTCTCGAGCGAGCGGAGCTGAAAACGAAGACGAAAGATTTTGCCAAAAATGCGGGGTCGAATTTGTGGATTCTCGGATACGAAGATATCAAATGGGATACATCAAACTCGCATGTCCCGTGACTCATGTGTGGTATTTGAAAGGTCTTCCTAGTTATATCGCGAATCTTTTAGATAAACCTCTTAAGAAGTTGGAGGGCCTAGTATACGGCGATTTCTCTTTTGCTAGGCCCAGCACTAAAAAACCCACTTTTTTACGATTACGAGGTTTATTCGAAGAGGAAATTGCATCCTGTAACCACAGCATTTCTCCCTTTTTTTCTACCCCAGGCTTTGCAACATTTCGAAATCGGGAAATTGCGACAGGAGCAGGTGCTATTAGAGAACAATTAGCAGATTTGGATTTGCGAATTATTATAGAGAATTCTTTGGTCGAATGGAAGGAATTAGAAGACGAGGGGTATAGTGGAGATGAGTGGGAAGATAGAAAAAGACGAATAAGAAAAGTTTTTTTGATTAGACGCATGCAATTGGCGAAACATTTTATTCAAACAAATGTAGAACCAGAATGGATGGTTTTGTGCTTATTACCGGTTCTTCCTCCCGAATTGAGACCTATTGTTTATAGGTCTGGAGATAAAGTAGTGACTTCAGACATTAATGAACTTTATAAGAGAGTTATCCGTCGGAACAACAATCTTGCCTATCTATTAAAAAGAAGTGAATTAGCGCCAGCAGATTTAGTAATGTGCCAGGAAAAATTGGTACAAGAAGCCGTGGATACACTTCTTGATAGTGGGTCCCGCGGGCAACCGACGAGGGATGGTCACAATAAAGTATACAAATCACTTTCAGATGTAATTGAAGGTAAAGAGGGAAGGTTTCGCGAGACTCTGCTTGGGAAACGGGTCGATTACTCGGGGCGTTCTGTCATTGTTGTGGGTCCTTCGCTTTCATTACATCAATGTGGATTACCTCTAGAGATAGCAATAAAGCTTTTTCAGCTATTTGTAATTCGCGATTTAATCACGAAACGCGCCACTTCTAATGTAAGGATTGCTAAAAGGAAAATTTGGGAAAAAGAACCCATTGTATGGGAAATACTTCAAGAAGTTATGCGGGGACATCCTGTACTGTTAAATAGAGCACCTACCCTGCATAGATTAGGCATACAGGCCTTTCAACCCACTTTAGTAGAGGGGCGTACTATTTCTTTACACCCATTAGTGTGTAAGGGTTTCAATGCGGACTTTGATGGAGATCAAATGGCTGTTCATCTACCTTTATCCTTGGAAGCTCAGGCAGAAGCCCGTTTACTTATGTTTTCTCATATGAATCTCTTATCTCCCGCTATTGGGGATCCTATTTGCGTACCAACCCAAGACATGCTTATCGGGCTTTATGTATTAACGATTGGAAAGCGTCGAGGTATTTGTGCAAATAGATATAATAGTTGCAGAAACTACCCAAATCTAAAAGTAAATTACAATAATAATAATAATTTTAAATATAGGAAAGATAAAGAACCCCATTTTTCTAGTTCTTATGATGCACTGGGAGCTTATAGACAAAAACTAATCAGTTTAGATAGTCCCTTGTGGCTACGATGGAACCTGGATCAACGCGTCATTGGGTCAAGAGAAGTTCCGATTGAAGTTCAATATGAATCTTTGGGGACTTATCATGAGATTTATGCCCACTATCTAATAATGGGAAATAGAAAAAAAGAAATTCGTTCGATATACATTCGAACCACTCTTGGTCATATTTCTTTTTATAGAGAAATAGAGGAAGCCATACAAGGATTTAGTCAGGCCTATTCATACACTACCTAAACAAGAAAGTTAGATTCGGCGATGCCCCTCCCCTTTCGGGGGGCATTCCGATTTCCCTAGTATCATCATTATTTGCCACGCGAATCCAGATTGAGATTGAGGCAATTAAGTTAATTAAATTTTCGAATCACTGACTCAGGCCCATTGTCGAATCCTACTCAGCAATTGTCGAATCCTACTCAGCCGAAAAGGGGGTACTTATGTATGGCGGAACGGGCCAATCTGGTCTTTCATAATAAAGAGATAGACGGAACTGGTATGAAACGACTTATTAGCAGATTAATAGATCATTTTGGAATGGGATATACATCCCATATACTGGATCAACTAAAGACTCTGGGCTTCCATCAAGCCACTACTACATCGATTTCGTTAGGAATCGAGGATCTTTTAACAATACCCTCTAAGGGATGGTTAGTCCAAGACGCGGAACAACAGAGTTTTCTTTTGGAGAAACACTATTATTATGGGGCTGTACACGCGGTAGAAAAATTACGCCAATCTGTTGAGATATGGTATGCGACAAGTGAATATTTGAAACAAGAAATGAATTCAAATTTTCGGATAACGGATCCTTCTAATCCAGTCTATCTAATGTCTTTTTCAGGAGCCAGAGGAAATGCATCTCAAGTACACCAATTAGTAGGTATGAGAGGATTAATGTCGGACCCTCAAGGACAAATGATTGATTTACCTATTCAAAGCAATTTACGCGAGGGACTTTCTTTGACAGAATATATAATTTCCTGCTATGGAGCCCGCAAAGGGGTTGTAGATACTGCTGTGCGAACAGCAGATGCTGGATATCTTACACGTAGACTTGTTGAAGTAGTTCAACATATTATTGTGCGTAGAAGAGATTGTGGTACTATCCGAGGTATTTCTGTAAGTCCTCAAAATGGGATGACGGAAAAACTTTTTGTCCAAACACTAATTGGTCGTGTATTAGCAGACGATATATATATCGGTTCACGATGCATTGCCGCGCGAAATCAAGATATTGGAATTGGATTAGTCAATCGATTCATAACTGCCTTTCGAGCACAACCATTTCGAGCACAACCAATATATATTAGAACCCCCTTTACTTGCCGAAGCACTTCTTGGATCTGTCAATTATGCTATGGCCGGAGTCCTACTCATAGTGATCTGGTCGAATTGGGAGAAGCCGTAGGTATTATTGCAGGTCAATCAATTGGGGAGCCAGGGACTCAACTAACATTAAGAACTTTTCATACTGGCGGAGTATTCACAGGGGGTACTGCCGACCTTGTACGATCCCCTTCGAATGGAAAAATAAAATTCAATGAGAATTTGGTTCACCCCACACGTACCCGTCATGGGCAGCCTGCTTTTCTATGTTATATAGACTTGCATGTAACTATTCAGAGTCAAGATATTCTATATAGTGTGAATATTCCCTCAAAAAGCTTGATTCTAGTGCAAAATGATCAATATGTAAAATCCGAACAAGTAATTGCGGAGATTCGTGCCGGAACGTCCACTTTACATTTTAAAGAAAGGGTACAAAAGCATATTTATTCTGAATCAGACGGCGAAATGCACTGGAGTACTGATGTTTACCATGCGCCCGAATATCAATATGGTAATCTTCGCCGATTACCAAAAACAAGCCATTTATGGATATTGTCAGTAAGTATGTGCAGATCCAGTATAGCGTCTTTTTCACTCCACAAGGATCAAGATCAAATGAATACTTATGGTAAAAAAGATAGGGAAATTCTTGATTATTCAACGTCGGATCGAATCATGTCCAATGGCCATTGGAATTTTATCTATCCTTCTATTTTTCAAGATAATTCAGATTTGTTGGCGAAAAAGCGAAGAAATAGGTTCGTCATTCCATTACAATATCATCAAGAACAAGAGAAAGAACTAATATCCTGTTTTGGGATTTCGATTGAAATCCCCCTTATGGGTGTTTTACGTAGAAATACTATTTTTGCTTATTTTGACGATCCCCGATACAGAAAAGATAAAAAGGGTTCAGGAATTGTTAAATTTAGATATAGGACCCTAGAAGAAGAATATAGGACTCGAGCGGAAGACTCAGAAGAGGAATATGAGACCCTAGAAGACGAATACAGGACCCGAGAGGACGAATATGAATATGAAACCCTAGAAGAATCTAAATATGGAATCCTAGAAGACGAATACGAATATGAAACCCTAGAAGACGAATATGGGAGCCCAGAAAACGAATATGGGAACCCAGAGAACGAATATAGGACTTTAGAGAAAGACTCAGAAGAGGAATATGGGAGCCCAGAGAGCAAATATAGGACCCAAGAGGACGAATATGGAACTCTAGAGGAAGACTCAGAAGACGAATATGGCAGCCCCGGGGAAAGCGCAGAGGAAAAATATGGTACTTTAGAGGAAGACTCAGAAGAAGATTCAGAGGACGAATACGAGAGCCCAGAGGAAGATTCCATCTTAAAAAAAGAGGGTTTGATTGAGCATCGAGGAACAAAAGAATTTAGTCTAAAATACCAAAAAGAAGTAGATCGGTTTTTTTTCATTCTTCAAGAACTTCATATCTTGCCGAGATCTTCATCCCTAAAGATACTTGACAATAGTATTATTGGAGTGAATACACAACTCACAAAAAATACAAGAAGTCGACTAGGCGGACTGGTCCGAGTGAAGAGAAAAAAAAGCCATACGGAACTCAAAATATTTTCCGGAGATATTCATTTTCCTGAAGAGGCGGATAAGATATTAGGTGGCTGTTTGATACCGCCAGAAAGACAAAAAAAAGATTCTAAGGAATCAAAAAAAAGGAAAAATTGGGTCTATGTTCAACGGAAAAAAATTCTCAAGAGCAAGGAAAAGTATTTTGTTTCCGTTCGCCCTACAGTGGCATATGAAATGGACGAAGGAAGAAATTTAGCAACACTTTTCCCGCAGGATCTCTTGCAAGAAGAAAATAATCTCCAAATTCGACTTGTCAATTTTATTTCTCATGAAAATAGCAAGTTAACTCAAAGAATTTATCACACAAATAGTCAATTTGTTAGAACTTGCTTAGTAGTGAATTGGGAACAAGAAGAAAAAGAAAAGGCTGGTGCTTCCCTTGTTGAGGTAAGAGCAAATGATCTTATTCGCGATTTCCTAAGAATTGAGTTAGTCAAGTCCACTATTTCGTATACACGAAAAAGGTATGGTAGGACAAGTGCAGGACCGATTCCCCATAATAGGTTAGATCGCGCCAATATCAATTCTTTTTATTCCAAGGCGAAGATTGAATCACTTAGCCAACATCCAGAAGCTATTGGCACTTTGTTGAATCGAAATAAAGAATACCACTCTTTGATGATTTTGTCGGCATCCAACTGTTCTCGAATTGGTTTATTCAAGAATTCAAAACATCCCAATGCGATAAAAGAATGGAATCCTAGAATTCCTATTCGAGAAATTTTTGGGCCCTTAGGCGCTATTGTAGCTAGTATATCGCATTTTTCTTCATCTTACTATTTACTAACGCATAATAAAATCCTGTTAAAAAAATATTTGTTCGTTGACAATTTAAAACAAACCTTCCAAGTACTTCAAGAACTTAAATACTCTTTAATAGATGAAAATAAAAGGATTTCTAATTTCGATAGTAACATAATGTTGGATCCATTCCTTTTGAATTGTCACTTTGTCCATCATGATTCTTGGGAAGAGACATTGGCAATAATTCACCTTGGACAATTTATTTGTGAAAATGTATGTCTATTTAAATCGCACATAAAAAAATCCGGTCAAATTTTCATTGTAAATATGAATTCCTTTGTTATAAGAGCAGCTAAACCTTATTTGGCCACTACAGGAGCAACTGTTAATGGTCATTATGGAGAAATCCTTTACAAGGGAGATAGGTTAGTTACGTTTATATATGAAAAATCGAGATCTAGTGACATAACGCAAGGTCTTCCAAAAGTGGAACAAATCTTTGAAGCGCGTTCAATTGATTCATTATCCCCGAATCTCGAAAGGAGAATTGAGGATTGGAATGAGCGTATACCAAGAATTCTTGGGGTCCCTTGGGGATTCTTGATTGGAGCTGAGCTAACCATAGCCCAAAGTCGTATCTCTTTGGTTAATAAAATCCAAAAGGTTTATCGATCCCAAGGGGTACAGATCCATAATAGACATATAGAGATTATTATACGCCAAGTAACATCAAAAGTGCGGGTTTCCGAAGATGGAATGTCTAATGTTTTTTCGCCTGGGGAATTAATCGGACTATTGCGAGCGGAACGAGCAGGACGAGCTTTGGATGAATCGATCTATTATCGGGCAATCTTATTGGGAATAACAAGGGCTTCCCTGAATACCCAAAGTTTCATATCTGAAGCAAGTTTTCAAGAAACTGCTCGAGTTTTAGCAAAAGCTGCCCTACGAGGTCGCATTGATTGGTTGAAAGGCTTGAAAGAAAACGTAGTTCTGGGGGGGATTATACCTGTTGGTACCGGATTCCAAAAATTTGTGCATCGTTCCCCACAAGACAAGAACCTTTATTTCGAAATAAAAAAAAAAAATCTATTCGCGTCGGAAATGAGAGATTTTTTGTTTCTCCATACAGAATTAGTTTCTTCAGATTCTGACGTAACAAACAATTTTTATGAGACATAAGAACCCCCATAAAAATATTTTTTACTTTACTAGACTTTTGAACTTAGAACACTAACAGGTCAAATTTTAGATTTTTAAGATTTTTATTTTAATAAGTAAAACAAGTCAGTTAATTCATTAAGGTGGTTATGTTTATACCATGTATCAATGGCCAACTCTTATCTTAGTACAAGGTTCTCTCGGAACAATTATTATTTATTTCAAGCTATTTCGGATCTTTCTTAATCTTCAAAAAGAACTAAATTCCGTAATGGAATGGTAGGATTAAAAAAAAGGAAGTGTGGAAAAAATGACAAGAAGATATTGGAACATTAATTTGAAAGAGATGATAGAAGCAGGAGTTCATTTTGGTCATGGTATTAAGAAATGGAATCCTAAAATGGCCCCTTACATTTCGGCAAAGCGTAAAGGTACTCATATTATAAATCTCGCTAGAACGGCTCGTTTTTTATCAGAAGCTTGTGATTTAGTTTTTGATGCAGCAAGTCAGGGAAAAAGTTTCTTAATTGTTGGTACCAAAAAAAGAGCAACAGATTTAGTAGCATCAGCTGCAATAAGGGCTCGTTGTCATTATGTTAATAAAAAGTGGTTCAGTGGTATGTTAACGAATTGGTCGATTACGAAAACTAGACTTTCTCAATTTAGAGACTTAAGAGCAGAAGAAAAAATGGGAAAATTCCACCATCTCCCAAAAAGAGATGTGGCAATCTTGAAGAGAAAATTATCTACTTTGCAAAGGTATCTCGGCGGGATCAAATATATGACGAGATTGCCAGACATTGTGATCGTCCTTGATCAGCAAAAAGAGTATATAGCTCTTCGGGAATGTGCCATTTTGGGGATTCCTACTATTTCTTTAGTCGATACAAATTGTGACCCGGATCTCGCGAATATATCGATTCCAGCCAACGATGACACTATGACTTCAATTCGATTGATTCTTAACAAATTAGTATTTTCAATTTGTGAGGGCCGTTCTCTCTATATAAGAAATCGTTGATTAAGAATATATAGTGAATTCTTGGGCAACTGCGTAAATTTATGGAATCACTTACTTTACTATATCTTTTTTTTTGCATAGAATTTTTTTTGCATAGAAAAAAGAAGGGGAATATTGATATATATTAGAGGGTATTGATATATATTATGATCTGATGTGCTTTCTTGGTATCCTAAATATAAGATTAATACTTCAAGTTGCTGAGTTGAGAAAGAGATGGTTGAATCAAAAGAATTCCTTTTTTGAAGTTCAATTTTTATCAGAGGACAATATGAATATTATACCTTGTTCCATTAAAACACTCAAGGGGTTATACGATATATCGGGTGTAGAAGTAGGCCAACACTTCTATTGGCAAATAGGAGGTTTCCAAATTCATGCCCAAGTACTCATCACTTCTTGGGTCGTAATTACTATCTTGCTAGGTTCAGTTGTCATAGCTGTTCGGAATCCACAAACCATCCCGACCGACGGTCAGAATTTTTTTGAATATGTCCTTGAGTTTATTCGAGACTTGAGCAAAACTCAGATTGGAGAAGAATATGGTCCCTGGGTTCCCTTTATTGGAACTATGTTCCTTTTTATTTTTGTTTCGAATTGGTCGGGTGCTCTTTTACCTTGGAAAATTATAGAGTTACCCCATGGGGAATTAGCAGCGCCCACGAATGATATAAATACTACTGTTGCTTTAGCTTTACTCACGTCAGCGGCATATTTTTATGCTGGTCTTAGCAAAAAAGGATTGAGCTATTTCGAGAAATATATTAAACCAACTCCAATCCTTTTACCAATTAACATCCTAGAAGATTTCACAAAACCATTATCGCTTAGCTTTCGACTTTTCGGGAATATATTGGCGGATGAATTAGTCGTTGTTGTTCTTGTTTCTTTAGTCCCCTTAGTAATCCCTATACCGGTCATGTTTCTTGGATTATTTACAAGCGGTATTCAAGCTCTTATTTTTGCAACATTAGCCGCAGCCTATATAGGTGAATCCATGGAGGGTCATCATTGAATTGACTCTTTTTGGAAATAGTATTTTTTTTTTTTGCAGCTTAGCTCAATTCATGCATGGTTCCAGATAATCTGCTTGGTTGCAAAAAAATAGTTAGAAATGCGTATGAATATATAGCCTAGAGTTGTAGGAGAGAGAATAGAATAGACTATATTATGGAATTTTCAAAGTATATATGCATTAAGGAGGGTGGAGTCAGGCTAGATCTATACTATAATATCCTTAATGTCTATAAGTGGAGTCCTCTTTTATGCAGGTTTCCACTTTAAGCAATGATTTTAGAATCCGATTCAATAGAAAATGAGAAAATATGCAAACAAAATAGAAGAAACAAATGTATATATATAGGATATTATATTATATATTCCTAGGTTAGATTCATTATCTAATCCGATATATGGATATGGAATTCCCTTCTATGTAGTTCGGACAATTCACATTATCATTTCAATTTGATTTCAATTTGTACTTTTTAGTTACTTTACTTCTCCCCAATAGAGCTTAGAAGTAAGAATTTATTGGTTGATTGTATCCTTAACCATTTCTTTTTTTTGACACGAGGAACTACTCACCATGAATCCACTAATTGCTGCTGCTTCTGTTATTGCTGCTGGATTGGCCGTAGGGCTTGCTTCTATTGGACCTGGAGTTGGTCAAGGTACTGCTGCAGGACAAGCTGTAGAAGGTATTGCGAGACAGCCAGAAGCAGAAGGTAAAATACGAGGTACTTTATTGCTTAGTCTAGCTTTTATGGAAGCTTTAACAATTTATGGACTAGTTGTGGCACTAGCGCTTTTATTTGCGAACCCTTTTGTTTAATCTTAAAAAAAAAATTCTTTCGATTTCGATTAGATACTTTTTTCTTTTTTTAGTAAATTGGTATTTGCTTCCACAATTCCAATTATATCAATACTTTATTTAATTTACTCCTATTTATTACTCCTGGAATTATCTATTTATCGGGACAGATAATACCCCATTCTAGGAAGGGCTGAGTTGAGTATTATTAATTTAGAAGATATGCTCACCTTCTTATTTCCCGTCCTTAGTTTAGGAAAGTGGAAAGTTTTTTCCTTTTATTTTAGGAATTTTGGGAACAGAACATTTCAACAAAGGAAGTCTTTCACCGGTCAAACAAGACGTAAGACTTAATCTAAAAGAAATTACTAGATTGAATCTATTTGCATTAAAAAAACCGATCAAAAAAGGGCGAGCGAAGTAAGTGATCGAAAAACTTTGTTCTTTGTTCGTCCTATCTATAAGAGGAGAGCATATGAAAAATGTAACCCATTCTTTCGTTTTTTTAGCTCACTGGCCATCCGCTGGCAGTTTCGGGCTTAATACCGATATTTTAGCAACAAATCTAATAAATCTAACTGTAGTGGTTGGTGTTTTGATTTTTTTTGGAAAGGGAGTGTGTGTGCGAGTTGTCTATTTCAAGAATAGATTGGATCTATCCGGCTGCACTTTATAATATTTTTTAGTATTTTTCGGATAAATAAGAAAAGGGTGCACGATCTCGACGAATTACTTCTGAATAAATTCAGAAATCATATGGAAGAACCATAGCATTTCGCGACTCATTGGTAAATCAACTTTGATTCTCTATAAACCAAGAATGTGAGACCATTAACACGGTTAAAGCTAAACTGCTTGAAGTCCAGGCAAAAAGAGGTACTCTTTCTACAACTATATTAGTATTAGTACCAATTTAAACGGGAAATAGCTAATGTAAAATTTATCTGATATAGAACACTCATATCGATAAAATGGTTTGAACTATTTACTAGAAAAAAAAGGGGGCACCCTGCCCTTTTTTAACCAATGCCGAATCGACGACCTATGTATAAAAAAGAGAAATTTTTTGGATTTGAAGAAAAAAAAAATAAAAAAGAATTCTATTAATTTTCATTTTCCATTTATTTAGTTAGTTTTTCTTAATGAAATTGAAATTATTAACTAGAGGGCAAATAAAAATAAAGAAACAACTTTGCTGACCATGATATATTTTTATCTAGGCGGAAGAGTCCTCTTAATATTTATCTAGTCTTATATAGGTTTCGGTATATTGAAATATAAACATAAAAAAGAAGATAGAGGATAGGCTCATTACTTAAAAAAAAGATATGGAAATAGCTATAGAAAAAAAAAAAGGAGCGTGAGAGCCAAATGAATCGAAAGATTCATGTTTGGTTCGGGAAGAGATCATAAAAGTTGTAAACTTACAAAATAATCTACTTTCATTAAAAGATTTATTAGATAATCGAAAACAGAGGATCTTGAGTACTATTCGAAATTCAGAAGAATTGCGTAGAGGGACCATTGAGCAACTCGAAAAAGCTCGGATTCGATTACAGAAAGTCGAACTAGAAGCGGATGAGTATCGAATGAATGGATACTCTGAGATAGAACGAGAAAAAGCAAATTTGATTAATGCTACTTCTATTAGTTTGGAACAATTGGAAAAGTCTAAAAACGAAACCCTTTATTTTGAAAAACAAAGGGCAATGAATCAGGTCCGACAGCGGGTTTTCCAACAGGCCGTACAAGGAGCTCTAGGAACTCTGAATAGTTGTTTGAATACCGAGTTACATTTCCGTACGATTCGTGCTAATATTGGCATTCTCGGGTCCCTGGAATGGAAGAAATAATTAAATTAATTAGGCCTTGAACTTCTACTTTCGTTTAGAATTTAGGCATTATTTTTCCCCTTGCTTCCGAAAAAAGAGTCAAGAAACACTAATGGCAACCCTTCGAGTCGACGAAATTCATAAAATTCTCCGCGAACGTATTGAACAATATAATAGGAAAGTAGGGATTGAGAATATAGGTCGCGTAGTTCAAGTGGGGGATGGGATTGCTCGTATTATAGGTCTTGGTGAAATAATGTCAGGTGAATTAGTCGAATTTGCAGAAGGTACTAGGGGTATTGCTCTGAATTTGGAATCCAAAAATGTTGGGATTGTATTAATGGGCGATGGGTTGATGATACAAGAGGGAAGTTTTGTAAAAGCAACAGGAAGAATTGCTCAGATACCCGTGAGTGAGGCTTACTTGGGTCGTGTTGTAAATGCTCTGGCTAAACCTATTGATGGGAAAGGCGAAATTATAGCTTCCGAATCTCGCTTAATTGAATCTCCTGCTCCAAGTATAATTTCCAGGCGTTCCGTATACGAACCTCTTCAAACAGGGCTTATTGCTATCGATTCGATGATCCCTATAGGGCGCGGTCAGCGAGAGTTAATTATTGGGGACAGACAGACTGGCAAAACAGCAGTAGCCACAGATACAATTCTCAATCAAAAAGGGCAAGGTGTAATATGTGTTTATGTAGCTATCGGTCAAAGAGCATCCTCCGTAGCTCAAGTAGTAACTACTTTCCATGAGGAGGGGGCCATGGAATACACTATTGTAGTAGCTGAAATGGCGGATTCACCTGCTACATTACAATACCTCGCTCCTTATACGGGAGCAGCCCTGGCTGAGTATTTTATGTACCGCGAACGGCATACTTTAATAATTTATGATGATCTCTCCAAACAGGCACAAGCTTATCGCCAAATGTCCCTTCTATTAAGAAGACCTCCCGGACGTGAGGCTTATCCAGGGGATGTTTTTTATTTGCATTCACGCCTTTTAGAAAGAGCCGCTAAATTAAATTCTCTTTTAGGCGAAGGAAGTATGACCGCTTTACCAATAGTTGAGACTCAATCTGGAGACGTTTCCGCCTATATTCCTACTAATGTAATCTCCATTACAGATGGACAAATATTCTTATCTGCGGATCTATTCAATGCCGGAATTCGACCCGCTATTAATGTGGGTATTTCTGTTTCCAGAGTAGGATCCGCGGCTCAAATTAAAGCCATGAAACAAGTAGCTGGCAAATCAAAATTGGAACTAGCGCAATTCGCAGAGTTACAAGCCTTTGCACAATTCGCCTCTGCTCTCGATAAAACAAGTCAGAATCAATTGGCAAGGGGTCGACGATTAAGGGAATTGCTTAAACAATCCCAGGCAAATCCTCTCCCAGTGGAAGAGCAGATAGCTACTATTTATACCGGAACAAGAGGATATCTTGATTCGTTAGAAATTGAACAGGTAAATAAATTTCTGGATGAGTTACGTAAACATCTAAAAGATACTAAACCTCAATTCCAAGAAATTATATCTTCTAGCAAGACATTCACCGAGCAAGCGGAAATCCTTTTGAAGGAAGCTATTCAGGAACAGCTGGAACGGTTTTCTCTTCAGTAACAAATAAATTTTGCATGTCTACTCTTGTTAGTAGAATAGGAATCGTTGAGAAAGCTTTTTCATTTGAATCATGCAAAAAAGTTTTCTTTGTTTTTAGTTTAGTATAGTTATTTAAAGAATAGATAGAAATAAGATTGCGTCCAATAGGATTTGAACCTATACCAAAGGTTTAGAAGACCTCTGTCCTATCCATTAGACAATGGACGCTTTTCTTTCATATTTTATTCTTTCTTTTATTTTTTTGCTTCTTCCGAGAAAAAACTGTTAGACCAAAACTCTTTTAGGAAATCAAAAAATCCAGATACAAATGCATGATGTATATATTATATCATGCATATATCATAAAGAAGGAGTATGGAGGCGGTAGTGGGAATCGAACCCGCAACCCCAAGGTTATGAGCCTTATGAGCTACCAAACTGCTCTATACTCTTAAACTAAAGAGGGGTAACTAGTGGATAAAAGAGGGTTGGATACGCCCCTCTACCAATATCTATACAAATAGAATAGTCCATTTATACAGAATGGTAAAGAGGGCTCCTCTATGATTATCAATTCCAGAAATCCATACAAATACGAAAGGGTATTTTATCCTTACCAACTGGATCTTGTTGCACCCGGTAACAAACATTCATAAACCATTTCTCGAAGTACGTGTCCGGATAGCCCAAAATGTCGATAGTTAGCTCTAGGTCTTCCGGTCAAAAAACAACGTCGATGAAGGCGTGTAGGTGCACTATTACGCGGTAGGGATTGCAATTTTTCTCGCATTTTCGTTTTTTCACTCAAACTCAAGGGAGAAACTTTGCTTCTTATCTTTTTTTTTAAAGATTGACGAATCAAATGATATTTCTGTTCTAATTTCTGCCGCTTCTTCTCCCTCTGAATCAAACTTTTTTTTGCCATAATGTGTCGTTGCTATTATTACCAAGTATACGGTTCTAATCCTAGATGGAAAAATAAATAGAAAAAGAAATCTAAAAAGGCAGATCCTCCCTCTCTATCAAGAGTAATGAACTAGGTGCTGATACAGTACAAAAAAACAAACTAAATTAACCAAACTTGCCTGATGTTGAGGCAATCAAGAAAGCTGCATAAGTGAATATATAACCCACGGAAAAGTGAGCTAATCCAACCAATCTTGCTTGCACAATGGAAAGAGCCACGGGCTTATCTCTCCAGCGAATTAAATTAGCTAAAGGTGTGCGTTCATGAGCCCATGCTAAAGTCTCAATTAATTCCTGCCAATACCCCCGCCAGGAAATTAAGAACATAAATCCAGTAGCCCAAACAAGATGTCCAAATAAGAACATCCACGCCCATACCGATAAACTATTCATCCCAAAAGGATTATATCCATTGATAAGTTGTGAAGAGTTTAACCATAGGTAATCTCTTAACCATCCCATCAAATAAGTGGAGGATTCATTAAATTGTGAAACGTTGCCCTGCCATAATGTGATATGTTTCCAATGCCAATAAAAAGTAACCCACCCAATGGTATTTAACATCCAGAAAACTGCCAAATAAAATGCGTCCCAAGCAGAAATATCACAAGTACCGCCGCGCCCTGGGCCGTCACAAGGAAAACTATATCCAAAATCCTTTTTATCTGGCATTAATTTGGAACCGCGTGCATCTAAAGCGCCCTTTACTAAAATCAATGTAGTTGTATGCAAACCTAGAGCAATAGCATGATGAACCAAGAAATCCCCAGGTCCTATTGTTAAGAAAAGCGAATTACTATTCTCATTAACAGCATTCAACCATCCGGGCAACCATAGGCTTCGACCCGCATTGAAAGCGGGGCCATTCGTTGAAGATAAGAGTATATCGAACCCATATGTCGTCTTGCCATGAGCAGATTGTATCCATTGGGCAAATATAGGTTCGATCAAGATTTGCTTTTCTGGAGTACCAAAAGCAAGCATGACGTCGTTATGAACATAAAGGCCCAAGGTATGGAATCCTAGAAAGAGGCTAGCCCAACTTAAATGAGATATGATAGCTTCTTTATGGTCTAACATTCTTGCCAATACATTATCCTCATTCTGTTCCGGATTGTAATCCCTAATGAAAAAAATAGCTCCATGAGCAAAAGCCCCTGTCATGATGAACCCTGCAATATATTGGTGATGAGTATATAAAGCAGCTTGAGTAGTAAAGTCTTGTGCTATGAATGCATAAGGAGGTAAAGAGTACATATGTTGAGCTACTAAGGAAGTAATAACCCCTAAAGAAGCTAGAGCAAGACCTAACTGAAAATGAATCGAATTGTTGATTGTGTCATAAAGGCCCTTATGCCCACGCCCTAATCGACCCCCCGGAGGAGTATGCGCTTCTAAAAGATCTTTAATACTGTGCCCAATTCCGAAGTTAGTTCGATACATGTGACCGGCAATGAGAAAAATAAATGCAATAGCTAAATGATGGTGAGCCATATCGGTCAGCCACAAACTTTGTGTTTGTGGATGGAATCCCCCAAGAAGAGTTAGAATGGCAGTTCCCGCTCCTTGAGCGGTACCAAATAAATGATTACTCGAATCAGGGTTTTGGGCATAAAGATTCCATTGACCCGTCAAAAGGGGTCCCAACCCCTGGGGATAGGGTAATACATCTAAGAAATTATTCCATCGAACGTACTCCCCCCTGGATGCGGGAATAGCAACATGAACTAAATGTCCTGTCCAAGCCAAAGAACTTACCCCGAAAAGTCCTGACAAATGATGATTGAGACGAGATTCCGCGTTTTTGAACCACGAAAGGCTTGGTTTCCATTTGGGTTGTAGATGTAACCAACCCGCTATTAAGGACAGCGTAGAAAGAAATAATAGAAAAAGAGCTCCAGTATAAAGATCCTCATTGGTGCGTAATCCTATTGTATACCACCACTGATAAACTCCAGAATAAGCAATATTCACTGGACCAGCAGCACCTCCTCGAGTAAAGGCTTCCACAGCGGGTTGACCAAAATGAGGATCCCAAATCGCATGAGCAATAGGTCTTACGTGTAAAGGATCCTGTATCCATGATTCAAAATTTCCTTGCCAAGCTACATGAAACAGATTTCCGGACGTCCATAGAAAGATTATTGCTAATTGCCCAAAGTGAGAAGCAAAAATGTTCTGATAAAGACGTTCTTCAGTAATATCATCATGACTTTCGAAATCATGTGCGGTAGCAATACCAAACCAAATACGACGAGTAGTGGGGTCCTGAGCTAAGCCTTGGCTAAACCTGGGAAATCTTAATTCCATAATGCCTTTCAAATCCTCCTAGCCACTATCCTACTGCAATAATTCTCGCTAAGAAGAATGCCCATGTCGTGGCAATTCCACCCAGAAGGTAATGGGTTACTCCTACAGCGCGTCCTTGTATAATGCTCAAGGCTCTAGGCTGAGTAGCAGGAGCAACTTTTAATTTGTTATGAGCCCAAACGATAGATTCAATGAGTTCTTGCCAATAACCACGGCCGCTGAATAAAAACATTAAACTGAAGGCCCAGACAAAATGAGCACCTAAGAAAAAAAGACCATATGCAGATAATGAAGAACCATAAGACTGAATGACTTGCGATGCCTGTGCCCACAAGAAATCTCGAAGCCACCCATTAATCGTAATGGAACTCTGTGCAAAGTTTCCCCCTGTAATATGAGTTACCACCCCTTGATCACTTATAGTACCCCAAACATCCGACTGCATTTTCCAACTGAAATGGAAAATGACTACCGAAATTGCATTGTACATCCAGAATAAACCTAAGAAAACATGATCCCAGGCGGATACTTGACATGTTCCCCCTCGGCCAGGCCCATCGCAAGGAAAGCGAAAACCTAGATTTGCTTTATCGGGTATCAAACGGGAACTCCGAGCAAATAAAACACCTTTCAAAAGTATTAATACAGTCACATGTATGGTAAATGCATGAATGTGATGGACTAAAAAATCTGCGGTTCCTAATGGAATAGGTAACAAAGCCACTTTGCCACCTACTGCTACTAACTCGCCGCCTCCCCACGTTAAGCTAGTACTTGTTGTTGCACCAGGAGCTGTTACGCCAGGCGCAGTAGCATGGATATTTTGTACCCATTGAGCAAAGATAGGTTGTAATTGTATGGCAGTATCCGAAAACATATCTTGTGGACGGCCTAAAGCACTCATGGTATCATTATGAATGTACAAGCCAAAACTGTGAAAACCTAGAAATATACATACCCAGTTAAGGTGGGATATGATTGCATCGCGGTGTCTAAGGACGCGATCTAATAGATCGTTGTATCGAGTAGTTGGATCATAGTCTCTTACCATAAAAATTGCTGCATGTGCAGCAGCACCGACTATTAGAAATCCGCCAATCCACATGTGGTGTGTGAACAAGGAAAGTTGTGTACCATAGTCAGTAGCTAGGTATGGATAGGGAGGCATAGAATACATATGATGAGCTACAACAATGGTTGTAGAGCCTAGCATAGCTAGGTTAAGAGATAATTGAGCATGCCATGACGTTGTTAAGATTTCATAAAGACCCTTATGGCCTTGTCCTGTAAATGGGCCCTTGTGAGCCTCCAAAATATCTTTAAGTCCATGGCCAATACCCCAATTGGTCCTATACATATGACCTGCGATTAGGAAAAGAATAGCAATAGCTAAATGATGGTGCGCAATATCGGTCAGCCAGAGACCACCGGTTACTGGATCTAGTCCTCCGCGAAAAGTCAGAAATTCTGCGTATTTGGACCAATTTAAAGTGAAAAAAGGGGTTGCTCCTTCGGCAAAACTAGGATAAAGTTGAGCCAAAAGGTCCCGATTCAAGATAAATTCATGAGGAAGTGGTATCTCTTTAGGATCCACCCCAGCGTCAAGAAATTGGTTAATTGGTAAAGATACATGAATTTGGTGCCCCGCCCAAGAAAGAGACCCAAGTCCTAATAATCCCGCTAAGTGGTGATTCAACATGGATTCTACATCTTGGAACCAGGCCAATTTGGGAGCGGCTTTGTGATAATGGAACCAACCAGCAAAAAGCATTAACGCTGCAAAAATCAATGCACCAATTGCAGTACAATAGAGTTGTAATTCACTAGTTATTCCAGATGCTCGCCAAAGCTGAAAAAAACCAGAGGTTATTTGGATTCCTCGGAAACCCCCGCCTACATCACCATTCAATATTTCTTGCCCTACTATAGGCCAAACTACCTGAGCACTGGGTCCAATGTGAGTAGGATCACTTAGCCATGCTTCATAATTGGAAAAACGGGCGCCATGAAAGTACATGCCACTCAACCAAAGAAAGATAATGGAAAGTTGCCCGAAATGAGCACTAAAGACTTTTCGAGAAATCTCCTCCAAATCACCAGTATGACTATCGAAATCGTGAGCATCAGCATGTAGGTTCCAGATCCAAGTGGTAGTATCAGGGCCCTTAGCTAGTGTTCTTGAGAAATGGCCGGGTCTGGCCCATTCCTCAAAAGATGTTTTTACAGGATCCCTATCCACAACAATTTTTACTTCTGGTTCCGGCGAACGAATAATCATTAAGTCCTCCTCTTTCCGGACAAGACATACAAAGAGACCCGCCAACTGTCTTTTTAGTGAATCTTTGAAAGATATATATTTTGAAAGATAGATTTTGAAAGATAGATTTTGAAAGATAGATATTGTGATTAGTTCTTTTCTTTACTATCTACCATCCTTCTATTTTTTTTTTAGTTATTCACTGGAGCAATTATATATTGAAGTCAATCCGAGGCAAGTGTTCGGGTCTATTATGACATAAAGATTAGGTGCCTAACGGACATTGTTTATCTTGAAAAACAAATATTTCTCGACGTAAGAAAAAAATCTTTTTTATTTTTAATTTAAGAAACTAGTGTATTTTTTTTGAGGGCATAAGCTCCTATCTATATCTACTTTCCTTGAGCATAATATAGGGTTTTTTATTTGATTCTAAATTCCAAGATAACTCATTAGAATTATTAATAAGATGGTCCTAATATATTAGCAATATTTAGATTGCCCCCTCTTTTTATTCACTTTATTACTTCTATTCTAGACCCTATCCCTATGGTTTATTCTTATGAAATATCATATAAAATAGAAGGTATAAGAAATGGATATAATGAAATTCTTGATTCGATCTTACGACCTAATTTATTTGATTAATGGATCAACAACCAAACCACCCATTTTATGAAAAAGAAGGAGCATGGTCTTATTCAAATTCAAAGCGCTTCGTAATCTTCAACCAGTTCTGTGCTTCAATATAATTTCCCGGAGTAAGCGCTATAGCTTGTTTCCAATATTCAGCAGCTTGATCAAACCAAGCTTCCGCAATTTCCGAATCACCCTGTAGAATGGCCTGTTCTCCTCGGTCGGAATAGGAAGTTCCTTCCCTTAGAACCGTACTTGAGAGTTTCCTACCTCATACGGCTCAGAAATTGCTATCTGAATTTCCCCTATCTTAACTGAATTCGATTTATCAAAAATCGATCCAATTTGTTCTTGGGTTAAGCAGAAGAAATTAATTACCTAAGTTTCAAACCCTAATTTTTATCAATAATCAGTTTGATCTTTTTTCCCACCTTCAGAAGAATGAAGCATAGATAGATATAGAGCCTTCGTTCAAATTTTCTGAGAGGTAACTATCCCGGTTTCATATATGAAATCTCTATAGAATCCTTGAAAAAGACTTTTTTCCATAAGAAAGAAAAAAGAACTTACTATCTTTGGGATCTGATACTACACCGCTGCTTAATCCCTTAGTGGATCGGCTCTATTACATAAGCGGATTCCTAAATTTTGCCCCATATCATGGGATAAGTAAGCAGTTTTTTTTAGTTGTATCGACCCAGTCGCTCACTAATTGATCTTTACGGTGCTTTCTCTATCAATTTGAGAAACTTTATCCATAGAGTAGTAGTATAGGCCATACTTTCTTCGTTTTTTGATTCTCGTGAAGTGTCCTTCCTTCCTACAGCTGATAGGGAAAAATCGTTGTTTTTACGATCCCTATGTAGAAAGCCCTTTTTTTCTAGTATTTACTAGAAAATTTGATCCTCTCTTTTTTTTTTTTCTTTCTATAGTGGAGATAGTCGCACGTAATGACAGATCACGGCCATATTATTAAAAGCTTGCGGTAAGAAGGGGTTTCGTTCTAGTGCCCGGAAATAATATTCCAAAGCCTTTGTATGCTCTCCATTGCTTGTGTGTATAAGGCCTATGTTATAGAGTATATAACTTCGATCATAGGGATCGATTTCTAGTCGCGTAGCTTCATAATAATTTTGCA
This sequence comes from Triticum urartu, assembly GCF_056163025.1. Taxonomy (NCBI): domain Eukaryota; kingdom Viridiplantae; phylum Streptophyta; class Magnoliopsida; order Poales; family Poaceae; genus Triticum; species Triticum urartu. The sequence continues at coordinate 9,490,297 of NW_028259461.1, read as the reverse complement.
AAGCTTCCGCATAATTTCCTTCGGATTGAGCCAACATCCGTTACGGTCGTTCATTCTATTCAAAAAATCTCCGTTCCAAAACCGTACATGAGGTTTTCATCTCATACGGCTCCTCCCTTCTGTACATAATAGTACTAAGCGAAATAATCTATAGAATCAAAATAGAATTAGTCCCGTCTCATTATGAACCGAAAGGGGCTGGTATTTTTCCAAGAAATCTCTAGCCAACCTTCCCACAAGAGGTTTTTCTTAACACCAATGAATTCTATTAATGCTAGAGGAAAACGATAGCTCCAATAATTTCTTTGTTCTCAACGCCTCCTATTTAGAGGAATTAGCTACTTCAACGATCTTTGATGGTTATAGGGGTATCCAAAGTACAAACCTGATGGTTGTTTGTTATCCCAACCATTCTTCCCAGCCCTGATACCGATCAGGAAAGGGGTAATTTCTAACAAAGTTTTTCTCTTGTTGATTCCTATTTCTAGGTGTAGTGCTTTTCTCCCCTATGCTGCCTACGGATACTAATAGAGTAGGATTGGCCTGTAATCCATACCATACCATATCCTGTAGGTGTAACCTTTCGCTCAATACTCAAATCTACAATTGAAGTATCTGAAGCCGCATCAATCGAGGATACACGACGGAAGGAATTGTTAGTTCGCCTCACCTTCCCGAAGCGTGGGTTTGTTTGCTTTACAAATTTGGTTCTCTCTATGCCAACCCCCCTCTCTTTTTCGTAAGACTGAGGTATAGGTAGGGCTAAAAAAAAGCAAAAAAAAGAGTCAAATCGCACCATCTCTATAATAAGTAAATGCCTTTTTTTCTCCTGAGGTTGTCGGAATTATTCGCAATAAAATATTGGCTACAATTGAGGAGGTCTTATCAATGAAATTTCCATTTCCACGGGATCTAGGCATAATTCCCAACCCATTCTATATAGAATTGTTTTCATTCCTTCACAAAATAACATAAAAACAAACACATTCGATTCTTATAATTATAAATAGATTGATCCATATGCTCTACTCTAAATCCATATGCTTTAAATGGATAAGAGAGATATGGATTTTCCGCTCAGCTCAAATTGTATCCTTTTCCTTCTGCTTGGACACGAAGAGATATGAAATATTTGACTAAGACTGGATTTCATTCCACTTTCCTATTTCTGAACAACAACTTATGTTATCAACTATTTCGTGTTTTCAAAGTTATTAATTGTCTCATACCCTATTTTTGATTTCGATAGTATGGTGTAGCGTATCTTATGCAAACGGAATTCTAAGGTTTCTTTATTTTATTATGCAATAAGAAGAATTCTTCCATTTTCTTTTTCTTTAGTTGCGGGAAAACCCAAATTAAAACTTTTATTTTATAGCGAGCGCAATTTCTAGTAAAAAATCCTGTATCCTTCCACTTAGATCAAAAGGAATTTTTCCAATAGAACTATGGAACCCCCGAGTGGTTGCGGTTGTACCTGTACTGCAGGAATAAGAAAACTCGCTATTCACTCAGTTTATTTTCCATAATAAGTTATGTAGGAGAGATGGCCGAGCGGTTCAAGGCGTAGCATTGGAACTGCTATGTAGACTTTTGTTTACCGAGGGTTCGAATCCCTCTCTTTCCGTTTTTCTTAATTCATCAACGTTAAGGATCACAATGTATCAAATCAAATAACAATTTTTTCCAGCAATAATATAATATCTTATATTATCTTATTTTGATTTAATAGAAATTAGAAATTCTCTATAGCAAATTACTGTGGTATGTAAAATACACATAGAGGAAAAAAGAAAAAAGGATCCTAATCCTAGGGTTAATCAATTTTAGCTAGTTGATGGGAAAATACAAATTAATGGTAATGGTCTTAGGGCGATTTAGTTCGGGGAAAGGGGAAGGGGAAGAAAATTCTATGAACCTTTCCTTTTTTCGTTAAGTTCAAGTCTGACGAGAGTAATATTCTACAACTAACAACTCATTTATTTTGAGACCGACCCACTTCCTATCTAGGATTTTATTTACTAGTCCTTTATATTCCAACGTGTCAATCGCCAAATGCTTTGGCAATTTCCCCGGGTCCGATGAAGCAATATAATTTTGAACCAGACCTTTTGATCTTTGGTTATCTTTCGTAGTAATAATATCTCGGGGTTTGCAACGAAAACTTGGTATATTGACTATACGACCATTAACTAAAATATGTCTATGGTTGACTAATTGGCGGGCCCCAGGAATGGTTGAAGCCATACCCAATCGAAAAAGGATATTATCCAAACGCATTTCAAGTAATTGTAGTAAAACCTGGCCTGTTGACCTTTTTGCTTTTCCAGCGATATGTACATATCTAAGTAATTGTCGTTCTGTCAGACCATAATGAAAACGCAATTTCTGTTTTTCTTGAAGACGAATACGATATTGCTCCTTTTTCCCAGAATTGAATTTTTTTTTAAGATTACTTCCGGATTTAGGTGTTTTTCTAGTGAGTCCTGGTAAAGCTCCCAGACGGCGTATTTTTTTTAAACGAGGTCCTCGATAACGGGACATGAAGACTCCTTTTTTTATTTTATTGAAATTTCATTTTACACAATTAATTTCATTGTATTTACATTACAGAATACATCGAAATTAAAACTGAATTAAACTACAGGATAAACAGAGTAAAATCAACTAAAGTACCCCAAAAAATGGAATTTCATCAAAATCTTTTTTTTTTGTATATATATTATTTATTTTATTGTTTTGTATCTAGCAAAATTGTAAGGTAAAAAACATAAAAGATCCTGGATTCTCCATTTAATTCGGAAAAAAAGAGATTCTTGTTCGTAGAACATCGATAGAGAAAAAAAAGCCGACTATCGGATTTGAACCGATGACCCTCGCATTACAAATGCGATGCTCTAACCTCTGAGCTAAGTGGGCTTACATAACGGAAATAGTGTAACAAATAGAAATAGG